>NW_025721398.1:0-77627 GCF_922984935.1 Meles meles
GAACTCTCGTGAGAATTGGCCGGAAAACGCCCGGCGAACACACTTCGGGCACCACAGGGCCGCAGGGCGGCCCCCCCGGGGCCCTCTCCGAGATCCCGTGTCGTCGCGTTCCGGCACCGCCGGGAGGAGCTCCGGGAGGCGTGCCCCGGGGAGGCCGACGCCTCCCGCTCCTCAGCCTCCGGGGGTCCCCTCCCTGGCGCCGGCAGCTGGGGCCGGGCCAGCCCCGAAAGCCGGGCCCGGGCCCGGGCCTGCTTGCTCAGCCTTCCGTTGCCAGGGGCCTGAGCCTGGGGGTCTCTCCACGGGGAACCCTGCGTCCCGCGCCACGATTCCCCCGACCGTCCCGGCGACAACGGCACCTTTCGCAGCTTTGTCCCGCCGTGGAGTGAGAGATCCATCCGTTCCCCCACGGAAGCCAGGCCCCTCGATGGGCGCCCCGGACGTCCGCCACGGCGGAGGCGGACGCAAGGCCACGGCGCCTCCATCAACTCTGCTCGGGGAAACCACCCCGGCGCCGGGGCCACCGGCCGCGCCCCATCGTCACGGCTCGTTTTCCGTGTGCCCGCGACATGCCCCGAGCCAGAATGGGCCCTGTTCCACGCGGAACTGGGCGCTGACCAGGGCTGCCCAACGCCGGCCAATTCTCACGAGCGTTCTGCCCAAATCGATCCCGATTTGGGCAGAACGCTCGTGAGAATTGGCCGGCAAACGCCCGCGAACACACTTCGGGCACCACAGGGCCGCAGGACCGCCCTCCTGTGCCTTGCCCGGGATCCAGGGTCATCACCTTCCAGCACCACCAGGAGTTCCGGAAGGCAGGCACCAGGGAAGCCAACGCCTCCCACTCTTCAGCCTCCAGGGGTCCCTTCCCTGCAGCCGGCAGCAGGGGTCGGTCCCAGCCCGAAACCTTGGCTCGGGCCAAGACCTGCTTCCTCAGCCTTCCCTTGCCAGGGGACTGAGCCTGGGGGACTCCTCAAGGGGAACCCTGAGTCCTGAGCCACGAGTCGCCGACCGTCCCGGCGACAACGCCACCTTTCGCGGCGTCGTCCCATCCCTGGAGTGAGAGATCAATCCGTTCCCCCACAGAGGCCAGCCCCCTCCACGGGCGCCCCGGCCTCCCGCTACTGCGGATGCTGACGCCCGGCCACAGCGCCTCCATCAACTCTGCTCGGGGAAACCTCCCCGGCGCCGGGGCCGCCGGCCGCGCCCCATCGTCACGGCTCGTTTTTCGGCCGCCCCGGCCGCCCGCCACGGAGGAGGCGGACGCCCGGCCACGGCGCCTCCATCAACTCTGCTCGATGAAACCACCCCGGCGCCGGCGCCGTCGGCCGAGCCCCATCGTCACGGCTCGTTTTCCGGGTGGCCGCGACATGCCCCGAGCGAGAAAGTGCCCTGCTCCACGCGGAACTGGGCGCTTACCAGGGCTGCCCAACGCCGGCCAATTCTCACGTGCGTTCTGCCAGCATCACCTTGATCCCAAAACCAGACAAGCATCCCACCAAAAAAGAGAACTACAGACCAATATCCTTGATGAACACAGATGCAAAAATTCTCACCAAAATTCTAGCCAATAGGATTCAACAGTACATTAAAAGGATTATTCGCCACAACCAAGTGGGATTTATTCCAGGGCTGCAAGTTTGGTTCAACATCCACAAATCAATCAATGTGATAGAACACATTAATAAAAGAAAGAACAAGAACCATATGATACTCTCAATAGATGCTGAAAAAGCATTTGACAAAGTACAGCATCCCTTCCTGATCAAAACTCTTCAAAGTGTAGGGATAGAGGGCACATACCTTAAAATTATCAAAGCCATCTATGAAAAACCCACCACCATTCTCATTCTCAATGGAGAAAAACTAAAAGCTTTTCCGCTAAGGTCAGGAACATGGCAGGGATGTCCACTATCACCACTGCTATTCAACATACTACTAGAAGTCCTAGCCTCAGCAATCAGACAACAAAAAGGAATTAAAGGCATCCAAATCGGCAAAGAAGAAGTCAAACTATCACTCTTCGCAGATGATATGATACTATATGTGGAAAACCCAAAGGACTCCACTCCAAAACTGCTAGAACGTGTACAGGAATTCAGTAATGTGTCAGGATATAAAATCAATGCACAAAAATCATTTACATTGCTGTACCCCAACAAGACAGAAAAAGAGAAATTAAAGGAGTCAATCCCATTTACAATTGCACCCAAAACTATAAGATACCTAGGAATAAACCTAACCAAAGAGGCTAAGAATCTATATGCAGAATTCTCTAAAGTACTCATGAAAGAAATTGAGGAAGACACCAAGAAATGGGAAAAAGTTCCATGCTCCTGGATTGGAAGAATAAATATTGTGAAAATGTCTATGCTACCTAAAGCAATCTACACATTTAATGCAATCCCTATCAAAATTCCATCCATTTTTTTCAAAGAAATGGAGCAAATAATCCTAAAATTTATATGGAACCAGAAAAGACCTCGAATAGCCAAAGGAATATTGAAAAACAAAGCCAAAGTTGGTGGCATCACAATTCCGGACGTCAAGCTCTATTACAAAGCTGTCATCATCAAGACAGCATGGTACTGGCACAAAAACAGACACATACATCAATGGAACAGAATAGAGAGCCCAGAAATAGACCCTCAACTCTATGGTCAACTCATCTTCGACAAAGCAGGAAAGAACGTCCAATGGAAAAAAGACAGCCTCTTCAATAAATGGTGCTGGGGAAATTGGACAGCCACATGCAGAAAAATGAAATTGGACCCCTTTCTTACACCACACACGAAAATAGACACCAAATGGATGAAGGGCCTCAATGTGAGAAAGGAATCCATCAAAATCCTTGAGGAGAACACAGGCAGCAACCTCTTTGACCTCAGCCGCAGCAACATATTCCTAGGAACATCGGCAAAGGCAAGGGAAGCAAAGGGCAAAGATGAACTATTGGGATTTCGTCAAGATCTAAAGCTTTTGCACAGCAAAGGAAACAGTTGCCAAAACCAAAAGACAACTGACAGAATGGGAGAAGATATTTGCAAATGACATATCAGATAAAGGGCTAGTATCCAAAATCTGTAAGGAACTTAGCAAACTCAACACCCAAAGAACAAACAATCGAATCAAGAAATGCGCAGAGGACATGAACAGACATTTCTGCAAAGAAGACATCCAGATGGCCAACAGACACATGAAAAAGTGCTCCACATCCCTCGGCATCAGGGAAATACAAAGCAAAACCACAATGAGTTATCACCTCACACCAGTCAGGATGGCTAAAATTAACAAGTCAGGAAATGACAGATGCTGGCGAGGATGCGGAGAAAGGGGAACCCTCCTTCACTGTTGGTGGGAATGCAAGCTGGTGCAACCCCTCTGGAAAACAACATGGAGGTTCCTCAAAATGTTGAAAATAGAACTATCCTATGACCCAGCAATTACACTACTGGGTATTTACCCTAAAGATACAAATGCAGTGGTCCGAAGGGGCACGTGTACCCGAATTTTTATAGCAGCAACGTCTACAATAGCCAAACTATGGAAAGAACCTAGATGTCCATCAACAGAAGAATGGGTAAAGAAGATATGGTATATATACACAATGGAATACTATGCAGCCATCCAAAGAAATGAAATCTTGCCATTTGCAACGACGTGGATGGAACTAGAGGGTATCATGCTTAGTGAAATAAGTCAATTGGAGAAATACAACTATCGTATGATCTCCCTGATATGAGGACATGGAGATGCAACATGGGGGGTTAGGCGGATAGGAGAAGAATAAATGAAACAAGATGGGATTGGGAGGGAGACAAGCCATAAATGACTCTTAATCTCACAAAACAAACTGGGGTTTTCTGGGGGGAGGTGGGGTTGGGAGAAGGGGAGGGGGTTATGGACATTGGGGAGGGCTATCGTGAGTGCTGTGAAGTATGTAAACCTGGCGATTCACAGACCTGTACCCCTCGGGATAAAAATACATTATATGTTTATTAAAAAAAAATTGGAAGGGGAGGCGAACCATAAGAGACTATGGACTCTGAAAAACAACCTGAGGGTTTTGAAGGGGTGGGGGTGGGAGGTTTGGGGAACCAGGTAGTGAGTAATAGGGAGGGCACATATTGCATGGAGCACTGGGTATTGTGCAAAAACAATGAATACTGTTATGCTGAAAAAAAATAAATTTATTTTAAAAAAATTGAAAAATCCAGAGTACACCAGCTATCTCTACACCTTAAAGAGCTGGAGAAGCAACAACAAATAAAACCAACTCCACACATAAGAAGGGAAATAATCAAGATGAGAGCAGAGATCAATGAGGTAGAAACCAAAGACACAGTAGAACATATCAATAAAACTAGAACCTGGTTTTTTGAAAGAATCAATAAGATCAATAAACAATTGGCCACACCAATCCAAAAGAAACGAGAGAAAGCCAATATTAATAAAATTATGGATGAAAAGGGAGAGATCACAACTAACACTGGGAAGTAGAAACAATCATCAGAAGTTATTATCAACAGTTATATGCCAATAAGCTAAGCAAACTAGATGAAATGGGTGCATTCTTGGAAAACTATAAACTCCCAAAATTGAACCAGGAAGAAGTTGACAACCTGAATAGATGGATATCTAGTAACAAGATCGAAGTTGTCATCAAAAACCTCCCAAAAAACAAGAGCCCAGGATCTGACGAATTCCCTGGGGAATTCTATCAAACTTTCAAAGAAGAAATAACACCTATTCTCCAGAAACTGTTTCAAAAAATTGAAGCAGGAAGAAAACTTCCAGACTCATTTTATGAAGCCGGCATTACCCTGGTCTCCAAACCAGGCAAAGACCCTACCGAAAAGGAGAATTTCAGACCAATATCACTGATGAATATGGATGCAAAGATTCTCAACAAGATCCTAGCAAACAAAATCCAAAAGTACATTAGAAAGATTATCCACCATGACCAGGTGGGATTCATCCCTGGGTTGCAAGGATGGTTCAACATTCGCAAATCAATCGATGTGATAGAACAAATCAATAAGAGAAGAGAGAAGAACCACATGGTCCTCTCAATGGATGCAGAAAAAGCATTTGACAAATCCAGCATCCGTTCTTGATGAAAACGCTTCAAAGTATAGGGATAGAGGGAACATTCCTGAACTTCATAAAATCTCTCTATGAAAGACCCACAGCAAAAATCGTCCTCACTGGGAAAAAGCTTGTAGCTTTCCTGTTGAGATCAGGAACACAACAAGGATGCCCATTGTCACCACTCTTGTTCAACATAGTATTAGAAGTCCTAGCAATGGCAATCAGACAACAAAGACAAATAAAATGTATCGAAATTGGCAAGGAAGAAGTCAAACTCTCTCTTTTCACACATGACATGATTCTTTGTTTGGAAAACCCCAAATATTCCACCACCAAACTGCTAGAACTCATACAGCAATTCAGTAACGTGGCAGGATACAAAGTCAATGTACAGAAATCAGTGGCTTGGGGCGCCTGGGTGGCTCAGTGGGTTAAAGCCTCTGCCTTCAGCTCAGGTCATGATCTCGGGGTCCTGGGATCGAGCCCCGCATCGGGCTCTCTGCTCAGTGGAGAGCCTGTTTCCCCTCTCTCTCTCTGCCTGCCTCTCTGCCTACTTATGACCTCTGTCAAATAAACAAATAACATATTAAAAAAAAGATTTAAAAAAAAAAAGAAATCAGTGGCTTTCTTATACAGTAACAATGAAAATACAGAAAGGGAAATTAGAAAATCGATTCCATTTACTATAGCACAAAGAACCATCAGATACCTGGGAATAAACCTAACCAAAGAAGTAAAGCATCTGTTCTCGCAGAACTACAGAACACTCATGAAAGAAATTGAAGAAGACACAAAAAGATGGAAGACAATTCCATGCTCTTGGATCAGAGAATAACATTGTTAAAATGTCGATACTGTTTAGGGCAATCTATACTTTTAATGTCATTCTGATCAATATTCCTACCGTATTTTTCAAAGAGCTGGAGCAAATAATCCAAAAATTGTATGAAATCAGAAGAGACCCCGAATTGCTAAGGAAATGTTGAAAAACAAGCAAACAAACAAACAAACAAAAAAACCTGGCAGCATCACATTACCTGATTTCAAGCTTTACTACAAAGCTGTGATCACCAAGAGAGCGTGGTACTGGCATAAAAACAGACACATAGACCAGTGGAACAGACTGGAGAGCCCAGATATGGACCCTCAACCCTATGGTCAAATAATCTTCGACAAAACAGGAAAAAATATACAGTGGAAAAAAGACAGTCTCTTCAATAAATGGTGCTGGGAAAACAGGACAGCTATATGTAGAATAATGAAACTCAACCATTCTCTTACACTCGAAATGGATAAAAGACCTCATCATGAGACAGGAATCCATCAGAATCCTAGAGAACATAGGCAGTAACCTCTTCGATATCAGCCACAGCAACTTCTTTCAAGATATGTCTCCAAAGGCCAAGGAAACAAAAGCGAAAATGAACTTTTGGGACTTCATCAAGATCAAAAGCTTCTGCACAGCAAAGGAAACAGTCCACTAAACAAAAAGGCAACCCACGGAATGGGAGAAGATATTTGTAAATGACAGTACAGACAAAAGGTTGAGATCCAGGATCTAAAAAGAACTTCTCAAACTCAACACACACAAAACAGATAATCATATCCAAAAATGGGCAGAAGATATGAACAGACCCTTCTCCAACGAAGACATACAAATGGCTATCAGACACATGAAAAAATGTTCATCATCACTAGCCATCAGGGAGATTCAAATTAAGACCACATTGAGATACCACCTGACACCAGTTAGAATGGCCAAAATTAGCAAGACAGGAAACAACGTGTGTTGGAGAGGATGTGGAGAAAGGGGAACCCTCTTACACTGTTGGTGGGAATGCAAGTTAGTGCAGCCACTTTGGAGAACAGTGTGGAGATTCCTCAAGAAATTAAGAATAGAGCTTCCCTATGACCCTGCAATTGCATTGCTGGGTATTTACCCCAAAGATACAGATGTAGTGAAAAGAAGGGCCATCTGTACCCCAATGTTTATAGCAGCAAAAGCCTCGGTCGCCAAACTGTGGAAAGAACCAAGATGCCCTTCAACGGACGAATGGATAAGGAAGATGTGGTCCATATCCAAGATGGAGTATTATGCCTCCATCAGAAAGGATGAATACCCAACTTTTGTAGCAATATGGACGGGACTGGAAGAGATTATGCTGAGTGAAATACGTCAAGCAGAGAGAGTCAATTATCATATGGTTTCACTTATTTGTGGAGCATAACAAAGAACAAGGAGGACATGGGGAGATGGAGAGGAGAAGGAAGTTGTGGGAAATGGGAAGGGGGGGTGAACCATGAGAGACTATGGACTCTGAAAAAGAACCTGAGGGTCTTGAATGGGTGGGGAGTGGGAGGTTGGGAGAACAAGGTGGTGGGTATTAGGGAGGGCACGTGTTGCATGGAGCACTGGGTGTGGTGCAAAAATAAGGAATACTGTTACGCTGAAAAGAAATAATATAGATAGATAGATAGATAGATATTGAAAGTGAAAAAAAAAAAAGGAATGTGCTGAACCTACAGAGCAGAAGAAACCAGAATGCCTCCCTGATGCCACCCCCAATACCGGCACCCCTGAGGAGCAGGAACGAGGAGTCTCACGGTCCTGCAGACTCACGCCCTCAACTCAGGCATCGGGATTGGTCACCACTGTGCCGGCAGATCCGGGCCGCCATGCCCCTGTGACCTTAACCTAACCCTCGGTTGGGTGCTCAGGCTTCAGTCCCCAGAGGACTGGCTCCCTAGCCCTCCAGACTGGGGACCCCATATTCCCAACGTAGGACTCTGGCTGCCACCCATGATGAAACTTGACCACATGGACCTTTGCAGAACGCTCCTTGCCGGAGAAACCTCCATGACCCCTAAAGCCAACCACATCTTCTGAGCACCCCCACACCACAATTCCTTAGCCTTACAGTCCACCAGAACAATGCCCTCAGCCCAGCCCTCCAGAGAGCCTGAGTCCGTGCTGGCACATCAGGCCTGCCATTCTCCCAGGACCAAACCCTAAGCCTAGGTTGGGTGTTCAGGTTCTAGAACCCTGACACCCAATTCCACCCATGGGTGGGAGCATCAAACTGATGGCATGACTCAGCTTCTCAACCAGTAGGAGATTCCATTTGGTGCTCTCCAACACCCTCAGATCCCTAGGAACCGGCCATGCTGCCCTGAGGCCATTCCCGCCATCTTTGCGCCTCCAGGCCAAAAACCCAGGGCCTGAGAAGCCTCCGGAGCCCTGCCCTCAACTTAGCCCTTGAGTGAGCCAATATCTGTGCTGGCAGATCCCACATGCCTTCTCCCTAAGACAAAACCTTAACGCTAAGCCTAACTCTAATACTAACTCTAGCCCAGGTTGTGTGTTCAGGCATCCCTCCTCCATAGCCTGGTCCCCCAAACGGCCAGATGGGGGACCCCTGAGCTGCACCCCATAATTGCACCTGATCCCAGGAGGAAACCCTGCCCTTTAGAAATGTGTTGAACCCGCAGAGCGGGAGAAACCTGCATGCCTCCCAGAGGCCACTGCCACTTCTGGCACACCCAAGGACCAGGAACCAGGACTCTCACAGTGCTACAGACTCGCGCCCTCAACTCACGCATTGGGAAGCAACACCACAGCGCCATCAGATCGGGGCTGCCTTGCCCTTACAACCCTACCCTAACCCTAGGTTGGGAGTCAGGCTTCTGTCCCCTGAGGACTGGACCCATAGCCCTCCAGACTGGGGACCCTGGATTCCCAATGCAGGACTCTGGCTGCCACCCACGATGAAACTGGACCATATGGCCCTGTGCAGTATGCTCCTGGCCACAGAAACCTCCATGCCCCCTTAAGCCAGCCACGCCTTCCAAGAAATGCCACACCACAAACCCAGAGCCTGACAGGCCACCAGAGCAATGCCCTCAACTCAGCCCTCCAGAGAGCCTGAGCTGCACTGGCAGGCCTGCCATTCTCCCAGGACGAAACCCTAACACTAGGTTGGGTGTTCAGGCATTGGACCCAGAGGCCTGACACCCAATTCCTCCCATGGGTTGAGCATCAGACTGTCGGCAGGACTCAGTTCTCAGCCAGGAGGAGACCTTTTCATTTGGTGTTCTCTCACACCCTCAGAGCAGTAGCAACCAGCCATTCTCCCTTGAGGCCATTCCCACCAGCTTTGCTCCTCCAGGCCAAGAACCCAGGGCCTGAGGAGCCTCCTGAGTCCTGCCCTCAACTCAGCCCTTGGGTGAGCCTGTATCTGTGCTAGCAGATCCGACATGCCCTGTCCCTAAGCCTAACACTAACCATAATACTAAACCTAGCCCAGGTTGTGTGTTCAGGCGACCATACTCTGACTCCTGGTCCCCAAGGCCCCAGATGGGGGACCCGTGAGCGATACCCCATCATTGAACCTGACACCAGGAAGAAACCATGCTGTTTAGAATTGTGCTGAACCCACAGAGCGGGATAAATTTGAATGTCTCCCTGAGGCCACCCCACTTCCCGCGCCCCCAAGGACCAAGAACCAGGAGTCTCATGGTCCTGCAGACACACGCTCTGAACTCAGGCATTGGGATGGGTCACCACAGCGCCAGCAGATTGGGGCTGCAATGCCCCTACAACCTAACCCTCTCAGCAGGACTCACCCCCTCAGCCAGAAGGTGACCTTTCATTTCGTGCTATCTAATGCCCTGAGAATTGTAGAAACTGGCATGCTCCCCTGAGGCGATTTCCAACATCGTTGCCCGTACAGCCCAAAACCCCAGTGCCCGAGGAGCCTCCTGAGTCCCGCCCTCAACTCAGCCCTTGGGCGAGCTGATATCTGTGCTTGCATATCCGACATGCCTTGTCCCTAAGACATAACCCTAACCCTAAACCTAATACTAACCCTAGCCCAGGTTCGTGCTCAGGCATCATCCTCCCACAACTGGTCGGTCCTCAAAACCCCAGATAGGGGACCCCTGAGTTGCACCCCATAATTGCACATGATCCCAGCATGAACCGTGCCATTTAGAAATGGGCTGAAGCCACAGAGCAGGAGAAGCCTGCAAGTCTCCCTGAGGCCAAAGCACTTCTGGACCCTCCCAAGGACCGGGAACCAGAGTCTCAATGTCCTGCAGACATAGCCTCAACTCAGGCATCAGGATGGGTCACCACAGCACTGGCAGATTGGGGTTACCATGCCCCAAAGACTTAACCATAATGCTAGGATGGGTGTTTATGCTTCGATCCACAGAGGCCTGGCTCCCTAGCCGTCCAGACTGGGGACCCTGTATTTGCAATGCTGGACTCCGGCTGCCACCCACAAGGAAAATGGCCCACATGGCCCTGTGCAGTACGCTCCTGGCCGGAGAAACCTCCATGCCCCCTAAAGACACCCACACCTTCCGAGGTCCCACACACCACCGCCCGGTGCCTGATGGGCCACCAGAGCAATACCCTCAACTCAGCCCTCTGGAGAGCCTGAGTCCGCACTGGCACCTCAGGCCTGCCATGCTCCCAGGACCAAACCCTAATACCCTAGCTCAGGTGGTCAGGCTCTGGACCCCAGAGGCCTGATACCCAATTCCATCCCAGTGGATAGGATCATCAGACTGATGGCAGGACTCAGCCTCTCAGCCAGGAGAATAAATGAAATAAACCATTTCATTTAGTGCTATCTAACACTCTCAGAGCCCTAGAAACCAGCATGCTCCCCTGAGGCCACTCCCACCATCTTTACCTTCTAGGAAAAAAACCCAGGGCCTAAGGAGCCTCCTGAGTCCCGCCTTCAACTCAGCCCTTGGGTGAGCCCATATAAGTGTTACCAGATCCAACATGCCTTGTCCCTAAGACATAACCCTAACCCTAAACTTTTTATTTTTTTTTAAGATTTTATTCATTTCTTTGACAGAGACAGATCAGAAGAAGGCAGAGAGAGGACGAAGCACGCTCCCCGCTGAGCAGAGAGCCTGATGCGGGGCTGGATCCCAGGACCCTGAGATCATGACCTGAGCTGAAGGCAGACGCTTTAACCAACTGAGCCACCCAGGCGCCCCACCCTAACACTAATCTTAACACTAACCCTAACCACAAAACCTAACCCTATGCCCTAAACCTAACATAACAACCTCGGAGCAGTAGAAACCATCATGCTCCCCAGAGGCGATTCCCACCTTCTTTGCCCCTCCAATCCAAAAATCCAGGGCCTGAGGAGACTCCTGAGTCCCGCCCTCAACACAGCCCTTGGGTGATTCCATATCTGTGCTGGCAGATCTGACATGCCTTGTCCCTAAGACATAGGCCTATCCCTAAGCCTAACCCTAAACCTTACCTCTAACCCTATCCCCTAACTCCTAACCCTAACCCTAACCCTAACCCCTAACAACTAACCCTAACCCTCTCCCCAACCTCTATCCCTAACCCTAACCCTCCAGACTGGGGATTCCAAAGTCACAACACAGGACTCTGCCTGCCCTCCAGAAAGAAAGGTGCATGAGCACCTAAACACACCCGCCATTGGAAATGCCCCAGACATAATGCCAGATTCTGCCACAATGCCAGATGCATGTCATCCACTCAGCCCTGAGGGAGCCCGCCTCAACACAGCATATCAACAGCATATCAGAGCTGCCATGCCCCTAGGCCTTAACCCTAATCCTAGGTTGGGTGTACAGGCTTCCGTACCCAGAGGCCTAGCCCCCAAACCTGCCAGATTGTGGATGCATGAGACTCACTCTGGCAGTCTGGAGGCTGCCTATGCTGTTACAGTGCCATTTGGAGCTACTCAGACCTCAGAGCAAAAGATAACTTCATGCCCCCCAAGGCAAGCCCCAGCATCTGAGCCCCTCCTGAACACAAACCCAGATTCACACTAGCCACCTATCACCGACCCTCAACTCAGGCCACCGGGGAGTCCGCCTCAGCACTGGCAGATTGGGCCTGTCACGCCCCAAGACCTTAACCTTACTTTGAGTTTCCAGGCTTCCATCCCAAGAGGCCTAGCCTCCAGGCCCCCTGAATTAAGGACCCCTGAGTGACATTGCAGGACTCCAACAGCCACGCAGGATGAAACCTTGCAGTTTGGAGCTGCTGAATACTCAGAGGGTGAGAAACCTTCAAGCCCCCGTAAAGCTATCCGCACAATTTGCGGCACCCCAGGCCAGAAAGCTGTTTTCTATGAAGCTACCGGACATATGCCCTCAACTCAGCCCTGAGGGGAGCCCATCTCAGCGCCGGCAGATTGGGCCTGCCATGACCCTAGACCCTAACCCTAACCCTAGGTGGGGTATACAGCCTTCCGTGCCCAGAGGCCTGTACCCCAAGCCCATCAGACTGAGGATGACTGAGACTCCCGCCAGCACTCCTCCAGCCTCCTAGGGCAAAATGGTGCCATTTGGAACTGTGCAGGAACCTCAGAGCAGGAGAAAGCCGCCTGCCCCCCAAGGACACCACTAGCTTCTTTGCCCCCACAAACACAAACACAGACCTCAATTCCTGCCTGATTCCCACCCTCCATTCAGCCTATCCAGGAGACCACCTCAATTGCAGCAGATCGGGCCTGCCAAGTCCCTAAGCCTTAACCCTAACCCTAGTTTGGATTTTCAGGCTTCCATCCCAAGAGGCCTGGCCCCCACGCCCCCCAAATTAAGGACTTCTGAGCATCACCACAGGACACAGCCTGTCACACAAGTGGAAACCTTGTGGTTTGGAGCTGCAATGAACCCTCAGATGGGGAGAAACTTTCATGCCACCCTAAAGCCACCCCAACAATCAACAGCCACTCTGGCCATAGAGCTGGATTCCGTCCCGCCACCAAATGCATACCCTCAACTGAGCCCATAGGGGATCCCGCCTCAGCACTGGCAGATCAGGCCTGCCATTGCCCCTAGGCCCTAACCCTAACACAAGTTTGGGTGTTCAGTCTTCCATTCTGAGGGTCCAGGCAACAAAATCCCCTGGATTAAGGAATCTTGACATACACCTCAGGACTCCGCTTGCCACACAGTAGGAACCTGTGCCTTGGAGTTGTGCTGAACCCTCAGAGGGGGAGAAACTTGCCCCTCTAAAGGCACTCCCATCATCTGCACCCGTCCCCCCGGCCATAAACCAGATTCTGCTGAGCTGCCGGATGCATGCCATAAATTCAGACCCTAGGGCGTCCCACCTCAACATAAGCAGATCGGGCCACCATGCCCCTAAGCCCTTACCAGAACCCCTCTTTAGGTTTTCAGGCTTCCATCCCAGGGGGCCTGGCTCCCATGTCCCCCCAGATTAAGGTCTACTGAGCGCCACCACGGGACTCCACCTGGCACTCGTGAGGAAAACTTGTGGTTTAGAGCTGCACTGAACACTCAGACGGGGAGAAACCTGCAAACCCCCGTAATGCCACCCCACCATGAGTCACCCCCATGGCCATAAAACCAGATTCTCCTGCGATGCCAGATCTATGCCCTCAACTCGACCCTTAGGGGAGCCCGCATAAGTACCGGCACATCGGACCCGCCATGCCCTTCGGCCCTAACCATAAACCTAGGTGGGGTGTACAGGCTTTCATGAACAGAGGCCTGTCCCCCAAGCCCGCCAGATTGGGCACCTCCGAGACTCATGCCAGTAGAGATTAAGGATTCCTCGTGACACCCCAGGACTGCGTCTGCCACACGGGAGGAAACCATGCCATTTGGAGCTCTGCAGAACCCTCAGGGTAGGAGAAACCTGCATGCAACCCTGAGGTCACGCCCAGCTTCTGTGGCATCCCTGGACACAAACTCTGAGTCTGACATGCCACCTGATACTCACCCTGAAGTCAGCCCACCAGGGAGCCCACCTCAGCAGTAGCAGATTGAGCATGCCACGCCCCTACGCCCTTACCGTAGCTCTAGTTTCTGATTTCGGGCTTCCATCCCAAGAGGCCTGGCCCCCAAACTCCCCAGATTCAGGACCCGTCTGTAACAAGCCAGAAACCTGAATGCCATGCAGGGGGAAGCCATGACATTTGAAGCTCCAAAGTTTCCTCAGAGAGGGAGAAACCAGCATGCCCCTCTAAAGCCACCCCCACGATCAGCCGTCCCTCTGGCCACAAACCCTGACTCTTCTGCATTGCAGGATGCATTTCCTCAACTCAGTTCTGAGGGTATTCCACTTCTGTGTCGGCTGATCAGGCCTGTCCTGCCCAGCCCATTACCCTTAACCCTATGTTGCATTTTCAGGCTTCCTTCCCCAGGGGCCTATCCAGCAAGCCCTCTAGATTGGTAAACTTGGAGCCACACTGTAGGAGTCCCCCTGCCACCCAGCAGGAAACTTGTCCCTTTGGAGCTGTGCAGAACCCTCAGAGCCAGAGAAACCTGCATGACCCCATTAGGACTCCCCCACATTCTGCAGCCCCCTGGCCACAAACCCAGAGCCTGATTCACCACCTGACCCCCATTCTCAACTCAGCTCCTTGGGGAACTCACCTCAACACCAGCAGTTCGGGCCTGCCACGCCACTAGCTCAGCTCTGCTCATGGACACCACCAGCTCTAGGCAGACCTAGAACTCCCCTGTCTGCGGCAAAGCTCTGGGATTCCCCCCTCCTTCTTCCCAATTTACACTGGCCCAGGCATTCATGAGAAAGGGGAAGGCTACCTCTTGAATGCTTAATACCTCCTTTCCTCTTCAGCCCTATTTCTCTCCACTTACCTTTGCACCTGGTCAAACTGAAAGTAACATATCAATGGAACATGTACATGCTCTGAGATCTAAATCTTTCATGGCAACTTTCTGAGGGCTCCTTATGCAAGAGGAAACTAGTGTATCCTGCCACAGAGTGTTTCATAATGAACAGCTACAGAACAGGAGAGCAAAAGTCATTCCAGTTTTACCTCAGTCTTCATGAAGTAGAATATGGTCTTCTTTTCTTTATTGACTTCAATTCCAATTCGTTTCCATGCAGTGTTCATTCCTCTCCTTCAGGGGTAGGATTTTGTGATTCCTCACCTGCATAGAACACCCAGAGCTCATCACAACAAGTACTCTCCCTAATAGCTGTCACCCACTCAACCCTTCGCCGCACACCCCTGCCCCCTAGCAACCCTCGATTTTGCTCTAGGTTAGAGTCTGTTTCCTCATTGGCCTTTCTCTCCTCACTATGTTCATCTGTTTTCTTTCTGAAATTCCATAGAGGTCAAGATATAGGCTATTGGTCTTTTCTTACTGATTTTACTTAGCTAAATCCACTGTAGATCCATCCACATCCTTGCAGATGGTAAGATTTCATCCTTTTTGAACCTGGATCCTATTCCATTAAGAAGATGTGGGAGAATGAATACGCACACACACACACACACACACACACACACACACACACACACACATATGATATATACGAGTGATATATATATATATATATATATATATATATATATATATATATATATCACTCATCAGTGAATGGACATTTGGTCTCCCTCCATTGTTTTACAATGGTTGATAATGCTGCTGTAAATATCACGGTGCTTATACCCCACTGAATGTGCATTTTTGTGCCCTTTAGGGAAATAACTAGGAGGGCAATTGCTGGATCCTACTGTTGTTCAGTTCTTAGCTTTTGGAGGACACACTGTATTCTTTCCAAGAGTGGCTGCAACAACACGCATGCCCACCAACAATGTAGGAGGGTTCCGGTTTTGTTTTTATATTTTTTTAGATTTTATTTATTTATTTGACAGAGGTCACAAGTAGGCAGAGAGGCAGGCAGAGAGAGAGGACGAAGCAGACTCCCCGCTGAGCAGAGAGCCCAATGCGGGGCTCCATCTCAGGACCCTGAGACCATGACCTGAGCCGAAGGCAGTGGCTTAACCCACTGAGCCACACAGGTGCCCCCGAGGGTTCCACTTTAAGCAGAACATTCCCTGCCAGCAATTTCCTAAGGAGGAAATGTAAAACCTGTGGGAAAAACTGACTCACTGAGCATCAGGAAAGCAGCCACAGAAATTCAGCCCAGGGTTCCTGACACCAAGTCCCTGGAAGCCACCAGAGTGCCTTTATCCAGGGAAATTCCCAAAGACTCTCCTTCTGACTTCACTACCCATGAAACTGCAGAGAAAATACAGCATGTCCAACCATATATAGCCGTTTGAGTGAACCTAGGAAGACAAGCATCCCTTTTAAATTGTCCAAGAAAGACTCCTTGGAATCATTTTGAATTTTCCCTCTGCCCTCATTGGAACTCTTTGGATTCAAAGACGAATCCATTAGGATACATCACCTTGGACAAAGAAGAAGCCATCATCCAAGTCTCTATCTGACCACAAACAGCCACCTCACTCTAGATGCCAGCCGTTCCACCAGAGCCTAGGCCCAGTGGAGTAAACACTGTTCGATGAAGGAATACTTTCTATGTTCAAAAGGCACACCAAGTCAATCTCACCTTTCCTTTCGAATCCAAGGAATTTCCTAGGAAAGAGATGTTCCAAATACCTTTGTAAGCCAGAAATAAACAGAGAAAATGAGATCCCTGCCAGGTGCTCCCTGCAGAGAAGCTCAGGAGCTCTGGCACCCGCACGAGATTGCTTACAGCTGGTTCAGGGTGCCATTTGTGAGCTCCACTGGAGACAAGAGAAAAGCCCAGGAAATTTGGGGTGAAAGGGAATTTTTACCTGCCATCCTGGCATGGATGTGACATTGTGGCCCACGGGCCTGCTGTTTTCTCTGAACACTGACGTCCTGGGACAAGCTGCATGACTGACTCAGACGCTGACTTCCAAACTTCAGGTCTCATGGAGCCAGAGTGAAGAAGGGTTGTCAGGTGCAGATAAGCAGGCGTCTCCCACCTAAAGCCTGCACACCTGCTCTGATTCCTGGGAGAAGGAGAGACACAGGCTTGTTTCTTAACTGGTCATTCACTTCCCTCTCAAGCTGGCCAATGCCCTTGTCCTTTTTGGAGAAACAAACATACTTTTCCAAACAGACACTCAGCTCCTCGGTTACAAATGCACCATGAGTCGGGTTTGATTCCCCTGGCTCCAGAGCCCAACTGGGAGGACCCTCCTGAACGATCCTGACAGCACATTACCAGCAAACCTGGGGAAAGAGGGCACAATGCTGAGTGGGGGACAGGCTCCATCAATTCTTACCACCACCCTTGAGCCTGGAGAAACAGAGACTATACAGCTCACCACTCCGTCCTGTAAAAACAAGCTGTAGTGCCTCATGTTTCAGGGTCTCTCACCAGGCACCTCCGCCCTGCCTTCAGAGCCAGCAGGCTGCAGGAACTTCTCTTCAGGTGTGTTTCCCATGGCAGCTCGCCGCTGCCTCCAGTGGTGGCAAGCAGCATCGCCATGCCTTCCAGGGTATCTCACACCACGGCTCACCACTCCCTCCAGTGGCGTGAACTGGCACTGCCGGGCCTTCCATAGACTCATTTTTTTTTTATTTGTTTATTTACAGCATAACAGTGTTCATTGTTTTGGCATCACACCCAGTGCTCCATGCAGTACGTGCCCTCCCTATTACCCACAACCTGATTCCTCAAACTCCCACCCCACCCTGCCCCTCCAAAACCCTCTGGTTGTTTTTCAGAGTCCATAGTCTCTCATAGTTCATCTCCCCTTCCAGTTTCTCTCAACTCCCTCTCCTCTCCATCTCCCTATGTCCTCCGTGTTATTTGCTATGTTCCACAAATAAGTGAGACCATATGATACATGACTCTCTCTCTGCTTGACTTATTTCGCTTAGCATAATTTCTTCCAGTCCCGTCCATGTTGCTACAAAAGTTGGGTATTCATCCTTTCTGATGGAGGCATAATACTCCATTGTGTATATGTACCACATCTTCCTTATCCATTCATCCGTTGAAGGGCATCTTGGTTCTTTCCACAGTTTGGTGAGCATAACCATTGCTACAATAAACATTGGGGTACAGATGGCCCTTCTTTTCACTACATCTCTATCTTTGGGGTAAATACCCATCAGTGCAATTGCAGGGTCAAAGGGAAGCTCTATTCTTAATTTCTTGAGGCATCTCCACACTGTTCTCCAAAGTGGCTGCACTAACTTGCATTCCCACCAACAGTGTAAGAGGGTTCCCCTTTCTCCACATCCTCTCCAACACACGTTGTTTCCTGTCTTGCTAATTTTGGCCATTCTAACTGGTGTCAGGTGGTATCTCAATGTGGTTTTTTTTTTAAAGATTTTATTTATTTATTTGACAGGCAGAGATCACAAGCAGGCAGAGAGAGAGAGAGAGAAGTAGGCTCCCCGCCGAGCAGAGAGCCCAATGTGGGGCTGTATCCCAGGATCCTGGGATCACGACCCGAGCTGAAGGCAGAGGCTTTAACCCACTGAGCCACCCAGGTGCCCCTCAATGTGGTTTTAATTTGAATCTCCCTGATGGCTAGTGATGATGAACATTTTTTTCATGCGTCTGATAGCCATTTGTATGTCTTCATTGGAGAAGGGTCTGTTCATATCTTCTGCCCATTTTTGGATATGATTATCTGTTTTGTGTGTGTTGAGTTTGAGAAGTTCTTTATAGATCCTGGATCTCAACCTTTTGTCTGTACTGTCATTTGCAAATATCTTCTCCCATTCCGTGGGTTGCCTTTTTGTTTGGTGGACTGTTTCCTTTGCTGTGCAGAAGCTTTTGATCTTGATGAAGTGCCAAAAGTTCATTTTCGCTTTTGTTTCCTTGGCCTTTGGAGACATATCTTGAAAGAAGTTGCTGTGGCTGCTATCGAAGAGGTTACTGCCTATGTTCTCCTCTAGGATTCTGATGGATTCCTGTCTCATGATGAGGTCTTTTATCCATTTCGAGTGTAAGAGAATGGTTGAGTTTCATTATTCTACATATAGCTGTCCAGTTTTCCCAGCACCATTGATTGAAGAGACTGTCTTTTTTTCCATTGAATATTTTTTCCTGTTTTGTCGAAGATTATTTCACCGTGGAGTTGAGGGTCCATATCTGGGCTCTCCACTCTGTTCCACTGGTCTATGTGTCTGTTTTTATGCCAGGACCACGCTGTCTTGGTGATCACAGCTTTGTATTAAAGCTTGAAATCGGGTAACGTGATGCCGCCAGTTTTGTTTTTGTTTTTCAACATTTCCTTAGCAATTCGGGATCTCTTCTGATTCCATACAAAATTTAGGATTATTTGCTCCAGCTCTTTGAAAAACACCGGTGGAATTTTGATCGGAATGGCATTAAAAGTATAGATTGCTCTAGGCAGTATAAACATTTAACAATGTTTATTCTTCCAATCCAAGAGCATGGAATTGTCTTCCATCTTTTTGGGTCTTCTTCAATTTCTGTCATGAGTGTTCTGTAGTTCCTCAAGTACAAGTCCTTTACCTCTTTGGTTAGGTTTATTCCCAGGTATCTTATGGTTCTTGATGCTATAGTAAATGGAATCGATTCTCTAATTTCCCTTTCTGTATTTTCATTGTTAGTGTATAAGAAAGCCACTGATTTCTGTACATTGACTTTGTATCCTGCCACGTTACTGAATTGCTGTATGAGTTCTAGTAGTTTGGGGGTGGACTCTTTGGGGTTTTCCATATAAAAAATCATGTCATCTGCGAAGAGAGAGAGTTTGACTTCTTCCTTGCCAATTTGGATACCTTTTATTTCTCTTTGTTGTTTGATTGCCGTTGCTAGGACTTCTAATACTATGTTGAACAAGAGTGGTGAGAGTGGGCATCCAAGCCCATTAGAATAACGTCAGACCTTTTCACAGAGACCTGGCAAGCCAGGAAGGGCTGGCAAAATATATTCAGAGTACTAAATGAGAAGAACATGCAACCAAGAATACTCTATCCAGCAAGACTGACATTTAAAATGGATGGAGAGATAAAGAGTTTCCAAGACCGGCAAGGCTTAAAAGACTATGCAACCACCAAGCCGACACTGCAGGAAATATTAAGGGGGGTCCTATAAAAGAGAAAAAATCCTAAGAATATCATTGAACAGAAATATAGAAACAATCTACAGACAGAAAGACTTCAAAGGCAACATGACATGAATCAAAACCTATCTCTCAATAATCACTCTCAATGTGAATGGCCTAAATGCGCCCATAAAACGACACAGGGTTGCAGATTGGATAAAACGACAGGACCCATCCATATGTTGTCTACAAGAGACCCATTTTGAACCTAAGGATACACCCAGACTGAAAGTGAACGGATGGAGAAGCATCTTTCATGCCAATGGGCCTCAAAAGAAGGCCGGGGGTAGCGATTCTCATATCAGATAAATTAGATTTTAAACTAAAGACTGTAGTCAGAGATACAGAAGGACACTCCATAATTCTTAAAGGGACTATCCGCCAAGATGATCTAACAATTGTGAATATCTATGCCCCCAATATGGGAGCACCCAATTCCATAACAAAACTATTAATCAAGATAAAAAGTCATATTGATATGAATACAATAATAGTAGGAGATCTTCATATGCCTCTCTCAGAAATAGACAGATCATCGAAGCAGAAAATTAAAAAAGAAATAAGAGCATTGAATGAAACATTGGACCAGATGGACCTCATAGACATATACAGAACATTCCACCCTAAAACAACAGAATACTCATTCTTCTCAAGTGCACATGGAACCTTCTCCAGAATAGACCACATACTGCGTCACAAGGATTGAGGATGCCTGATACTCATGCTGGGAATCTGCCTGGGCACCTGGCACCGCTGTGCTGTTTGGAGCTGCGCTGAACCCTCAGAGCTGGAGAAACTTCCATGCACCCCTGAAGTCACCCCCAGGTTATGCGAACGTCTGGACACACACCTAGAGGCTAAGGCCCCGTCTGACACCCGACCTCAACTCAGCGCACCAGGGCACCTGCCTCAGCACTGGCATATCAGGTCTACCATGGCCCTAGGCCTTAACCCTATCCCTAATTTCGGTTTTCAGGTATCATCCCCAAGAGTCCTGATCCCAAGACCCCAAGATTAAAGAATCCTGAGTGACACCCCAGGACTCTGTCCACCATGCAGGAGGAAACCATGCTGTTTGGAGCTGTGTCGAATCCTCAGAGCGGGAGAAACCTGCATGGTTCACCTGAGGCTATCCCCCACCCTCTGCGCACTATTGGGCCACAAATGCGGAGGCTGGCACTCAGCCTGCCTACCACCCAGGAGGAAACCGTGCCATTTGAAACTGAGTAGAACACTCAGAGTGGGAGAAACTGCATGCCTCCCTGAGCACAACCCCCTCCTTCAGCGGTCCGCTGGCCACAAACCTGGTCCCTCTCATGCCACCGGACCTCTGCCCTCAATTCAGCCCCCTGGGATCCCATCTCAGTGCCAGCAAATTGGGCCTGCCATGCCCCTGACCCTAACCTTAACCCTAGGTTGCATTTTCAGTCTTCATCCCCAGAGGCTGGTCCCCCAATTCCTCCATATTTGGACCCCTGAGCCACAACCCAGTACTCTGTCTGCCACCCAGGAGGAAACCGTTCTGTTTGGAGCTGCACAGAACCATCGGAACGGGAGAAATCTTCATGCTCCCTGAAGCCACCTCCACCTTCGGCCACCCCCCAGGCACAAACCCAGGTCGTAATGCACCACCTGACCATGGCCCCCAACTCAGTACCCCAGACATCTAGCCTCAGCACCAGCAGATCAGGCCAGCCATGCCCCTGTGCTCTTTTCCAAGCCCTAGGTTGTGTTTTCAGTCTTCTGTCCTCTGATGATTGACACCAAAGCTCCGCTGATGGGTTACACCTGAACTATACCAGAATATTTCTTGGCCCCCTGAGGCTATCCCACTTTCAGCACCCCCCATTCACACCTGGATCTTAACACTCACACTGACCCACATCCTCAACTCTGCTCCCCAGGTCACTCCTCTCAGGGTGGCCTATTGAGACTGACATGACCCTCAGCCCTAACCAAAACTTAGTACATTTTCTGTCTTGTGTCCCAAGAATACAGGTACCAAAGCCCCACATATGTGGGACCCCTGAGAAATGCCAGAGGACTCTGTCTTCAACCCAGAAGGAAACAGTAGAATTGGAACTCTGCCAAGGACTGAGAGCAGGAGAAATCTGCCTTTCCCCCCATGGCCACCAACCCGGAGCCTGACTCAGACTGACCCATGTTCTCTACTCAGTCCCCATGAGAGCTCTGCACAGCGCCAGCAAGTCAGGCCTGTCATGTTGCTGGGACCTAGCCCTAACCCCAGGTTGGGGTTTCATGCTCTGTCCCCAGAGGACTGGAGCCCAAGTCCCATGGATGGGGACCCCTGAGCAATATTTGAGATCTCTGCCTGCCACCCAGAAGGAAACCATACCATTTGGAACTCTGCAAAGGATTCTGAGCAGGAGAAATCTGCCACGCACCACTGAGTTCACCCAGAGTCAGCAGCTGGACACAAACCTGAACCTGACACTTACTCTATCCATCCCTCTGTACTCAGCCCTCTGGATAGCTTGCCAGACCACCATCAGATTGGGCCTGCCATGCTCCTAACCCCTAACTGAATCTTAGTTTGTGTTCTGAGCATTCAATTCCTAGGGGCCTGGCTCCCTACCCCACGGACTGGGGTCACCTTAGCCATACCACAGGACTCATCCTAACACACAGGAGGAAATCGTGCCATGTAGACCTCTAGAAAGTATTCAAAGCAGGATAAAATGCCTGTCCATCTGAGCCTATACCAGCAAACCCCCAATTTCAGTGGCCTCTAGGTCACAAACCCTGTGCCTGACCAGAACCAGAACACTCATCCTTCATTCCAGCCTCTAGGAACCACACACACTGTCAGCTGTTTGGGCCTGCAATGTCCTTTGGCCCTAACTCTATCCTTAGCTTGGGTTCTCATGTATCCGTCCCTTAAGGGTGGGCTCCAAAGCCCTAGGATTTGGGGATGCCTGAGCAATACCACAGGACTCAGCCTCACACCCAGATGGAAATGTTTCCATAATGGACTCCAGTAAGTATATAGGTCAGTATAGATATGAAGGCCCATCTGTTTCCATCCCAGTGAATTCCCACATTCAAGGGCTCATGGATTGAAACCCTGAGCCGGACACTCACCCTGACCCATGTCCTCAACTCAGCCCTCCAGGACGCTCACCAAACGGTTGGCAATTCAGACCTTCCATTTTCCTAGGTCCTAACCCTAACCCTATTTGGAGTTCTGAGAGGTCCATCTGTAGAGGCGTGGATCCCAAGCCCCGGGTATTGGGAACACTTCAGCAAAACCAGAGGATCAGCCCGCCACACAAAAAGAAACTCCTTTTTTTTACTCCAGACTGGATTCAGAGCATGAGACATCTGAATGCAAACCTGAGACAATGTCAGTGAACCTACACTTCCATCCACCCTCTGAAGACAATCCCTGAGCTTGATACACACCCTAAATCTCCATTGTATCTCAGACCTTGTGAAGATCTCCACAGTTCTGGCTGATTGTATCTTCTAGGCTTCTGGGCCTTAATCCAACGGAAGGTCTAGACATGGGCGAAAATATGAACAGATATTTCTCCAATGATGACACGCATGTGACCAACAGATATATACATAAATGTTCTCTATCACATGGCTTCTGGGAAAGGCAAATCTAAACCACACTGAGGTGTCCTATCACACCAGGCAGAATGTCTAAAGTTAACAGGACATGAAACCACAAATATTGGTGAGGATGCAGAGAATGGAGAACCCTCCTACACTCCTGGTTGGAATGCAGACTGTTATATCCACTCTGGAAAACAGTACGGGGTTTCCTCAAGAAGTTAAAATAAAGTTACCCTAAAACACAGCAATTGCACTACAGGGCTTTTACCACAAAAATAGAGATGTAGGGGAAAGAACTGGCACCTGCACCCCAGTGTTCATTGCAACAATATCCACTCTAGATAAACTATGGGAAGAACCCAGATATCTATGGACAGAGGAATGGATAAAGAAGATGTGGTTCATATATTCAATGGAATATTCCTCAGCCATCAGAAAGGATGAATACTTACCATCACATCAACCTGGATGGGTCTGGAAGATATTATGCTGAGTAAAATATGTCCGTGAAAGAAACACAATTATCATAGGGTTTCACTCCTATGTGAAATATCAGAAACAGGGCAGAGAACCGTAGGCAAAGGAAGGGGAAACAGAATGGGAAGTCATCAGAGATGGGGAAAAAACCATGATAGACTCTTAACTATAGCAACCAACTGAGGGTTGCTGGATGGGGGGTGGGGGGGTAACTGGGGTGATGGGCATTAAGGAGGGCACGTGATACAATACACATCTGATATATTATTTAACACTACATCTGAAAATAATGATGTATGATAAGTTGGCTCATTGAATTCAAATAAAAAATGAAAGAACTCAAATAAACTACCCTAACAATTTGTATGGAATCACAAAAGATACTGAACAACCAGCACAATGTTATGAAGAAAAACAAAGCTGGAGGCGTCACAATTCCATATTCCATATTATACTACAAAGCTGCATTCATCCTCACAGTATGGGACTGGCAAAAAAAAAAAAAATGCACACAGTGACCAAGGAAATGGAATAGAAGCTCAGACATCAACCCACAATCACGTGCCCAATTAATCTTCTGCAAAACAGGCAAAAGTATTAAAAGGGAAGAGGACAGTCTCTACAACAAATGGTGTTGGGAAGACTGAACAGCTATGCAAAAAACAATGAAGTTAGACTGCTTTCTTACACCATATGGACAAATAAACTCAAAACAGTTTCAAGACCTCAATGTGAGACCTTAAATCATAAAAGTCCTACAAGAGGGCACAAACAGTAACTTCTCTGACATGAACCATACATTTAATAGACACGCCTCCTAAGGCAAAGGAAACAAAAGCAAAAATAAACTACTAGAGTTCCATCAATATAAAAACTTACCGCACAGCAGAACAGCAATGAAAATGTAATAAATAGAATACAACGTACTTAATAGGAGAAGATGTTTGCAAATATCATGTGCAATAAAGGGGTAGTGTCCAAAATATGTAGAACTGATACAACGCAACAACCAAAAAACAAAAAATCCAATTAAAAAATAGACAGAAGACATGAACAGACATTGCTCCAAAGAAGACATACAGATGGCCAACAGTCACGTGAGAAGATGTTCACATCAGCCATCAACAGGAAAATTCAAATGAAAAGGTTCATGAGATATTACCTCATATTATCAGAATGGCTAACAGCACCAGCACAAGAAAACAAATGTTGGGAGGATGTGGGTAATAGGGAACCCTCTTGCACTGTGGTGGGAATGCTAGCTGCTGCAGTCCTTGTGGAAAACAGTATCACTGTTCCTCAAAACGTTAAATATTAGAACTACCTTATAATCCAGCAATCACACTACCGGGTGATTACCCGACGAATATGAGAACAGTAACTCAAAAGGATACATGTGCCCCTATGTTTCTTGCAACATTAATTACAATATTACAATATGGAACAATCCAAGTATTTCTTGAAAACTTGATAAATGAGATGATAAATACACACACACACACACACACACACACACACAGTGCGAAATTACTCAGCCATAAAAAATGAAATCTTGCCATTTGCAGACACATGGATGGAGCTAGAGAATACTATCCTAAGTGAAATCAGTCAGTCAGAGAAAGACAAAGGCCTTTGGATGTCACTCTTCCATGGAATTTAGGAAACAAACATACATAAATAAAGGAGAAAGAAGATACAAAACAAAAACCGACTCTGTGGTTACCAGAGTGGAAGTGGATGGAGGGATGAGTGATATAGATGACGGGGTCTAAGAGTACAATTTTCTTTTTTTTTATTTGTTTATTTTCAGCATAACAGTGTTCACTGTTTTTGCACCACACCCAGTGCTCCATGCAGTACGTGCCCTCCCTATTACCACAACCTTGTTCCTCAACCTCCCAACCCCCTCCCTTCCAAAACACTCAGGTTGTTTTTCAGAGTCTATAGTCTCTCATGGTTCATCTCCCCTTCCAGTTTCCCTCAACTCCCTCTCCTCTCCATCTCCCCATGTCCTCCGTGTTCTTTGTTATGCTCCACAAATAAGGGAGACCATATGATATTTGACTTTCTCTGCTTGACTTATTTCACTCAGGATAATCTCTTCGAGTCCCCTCCATGTTGCTACAAAAGTTGGGTATTCATCCTTTCTGGTGGAGGCATAATACTCCATTGTGTATATGTACCACATCTTCCTTATCCATTCATCCGTTGAAGGGCATCTTGGTTCTTTCCACAATTTGGCGACCATGGCCATTGCTGCAATAAACATTGGGGAACAGATGGCTCTTCTTTTCACTCCATCTGTATCTTTGGGGTAAATACCCATCAGTGTAATTGCAGGGTCATAGGGAAGCTCTATTTTTAATTTCTTGAGTCATCTGCACACTGTTCTCCAAAGTGGCTGCACTAAATTGGAGTCTGACCAACAGTGTAACAGGGTTCCCCTTTCTCGACATCCTCTCCAACACATGTTATTACCTGTCTTCCTAATTTTGGACATTCTATCTGGTGTCATGTGGTATCTCAATGTAGTTTAAATTAGAATCTACCTGATGGCAAGGCAGACGCCTCCGTCTCCACAGATTCTGGGGGTCCATCCTTGGCGGTGGCAGCTGGGGCCGGGCCTACCACGAAATCCGGGCCCGGAACCAGGCCTGCTTGTTCAGCCTTCCATTGCCAGGGACCTGTACCTCAGGGCCTCACCCCGGGGATCCTGAGTACCGTGCCACAAGTCCGCTGCCGTCCCAGCGCCAACGGTGCCTTTCTCGGCAGCGTCCCTGCCGTGGAGTGAGAGATCAATCCGTTCCCCCACAGAGGCCAGCCCCCTCCACGGGCGCCCCGGCCGCCCGCCACGGCGGAGGCGGACGCCCGGCCACGGCGCCTTCATCAACTCTGCTCGGGGAAAACTCCCAGGTGCGGGGGCCGCCGGCCGCGCCCCAACGTCACGGTTCGTTTTCCGGGTGGCCGCGACATGCCCCGAGCGAGAAAGGGCCCTGCTCCACGCGGAACTGGGCGCTGACCAGGGCTGCCCAACGCCGGCCAATTCTCACGAGCGATCTGCCCAATTCGATTTGGGCAGAACGCTCGTGAGAATTGGCCGGAAAACGCCCGGCGAACACACTTCGGGCACCACAGGGCTGCAGGGACGCCCCCCCGGGGCCCTGTCCGGGATCGCGTGTCATCGCGTTCCGACACCGCCAGGTGGAGCTCCGGGAGGCAGGCTCCGGGGAGGCCGACGCCTCCCGCTTCTCAGCCTCCGGGGGTCCCCTCCCTGGCGCCGGTAGCTGGGGCCGGGCCAGCCCCGAAACCCGGGCCCGGGTGCAGGCCTGCTTGCTCAGCCTTCCGTTGCCAAGGGCCTGAGCCTGGGGGCATCCCCATGGGGAAACCTGCGTCCTGCGCCACGAGTCCCCCGACCGTCCCGGCGACAACGGTATCTTTCGCGGCTTCGTCCCAGCCGTGGATTGAGAGATCAATCCGTTCCCCCACGGAGGCCAGCCCCCCCAACAGGCGCCCCGGCCGCCCAAAAGGCAGAGGCGGACGCCCGGCCACGGCACCTCCATCCACTCTGCTCGGGGAAAACTCCCCGGCGCCGGGGCCGCAGGCCGCGCCCCGTCGTCGCGGCTCGTTTTCCTGGTGCCCGCGACATGCCCCGAGCGAGAAAGGGCCCTGCTCCACGCGGAACTTGGCGCTGACCAGGGCTGCCCAACGCCGGCCAATTCTCACGAGCGTTCTGCCCAAATCGATCCCGATTTGGGCAGAACGCTCGTGAGAATTGGCCGGAAAACGCCCGGCGAACACACTTCGGGCACCACAGGGCCGCAGGGCCGCCCCCCCGGGGCCCTGGCCGGGATCGCGTGTCGTCGCGTTCCGGCACCGCCAGGAGGAACTCCGTGAGGCTGGCGTGGGCAAGTCGACACCTCCCGCTACTCAGACTCTGGTGGTCCCCTCCCTTCGCTGGCAGCTGGGGCCGGGCCAGCCCCGAAAGCCGGGCCCGGTCCAGGCCTGCTTGCTCAGCCTTCCGTTGCCAGCGGCCTGAGCCTGCGGGCCTCCCCATGGGGAACCCTGAGTCCCGCGCCATGAGTCCCCCGACCCTCCCGGCGCCAACGGCCCCTTTCGTGGCTGCGACACAGCTGTGGAGCGACAGATCTTTTTGTTCCCCCAGAGAGGCCAAGCCCTTCCTGGGCGCCCCGGCCTCCCTTCAAGGCGGAGCCGGATGCCCGACCATAGCCCCTCCATCAACTCTGCTCCGAGCTAGCTCCCCGGCGCTGAGGCCCCCGGCCGGGCCCCGTCGTCTCGGCGCGTTTTTGGGTGGCTGCGACATACCCCGAGCGAGAAAGGGTCCTGGGCCACGCGGAACAAGGCGGTCCCGATGGTTGTCCAACGCCAGCTAATTTTCATGAGCGCTCTGCCCAAATCGATCCCGATTAGATATGGACCCTCAACTCTATTGTGATATAATCATCGAGAAATCAGGAAAAAATATTCAATGTAACAAAAGACATTCTCCGCAATCAATGGTGCTGGGAAAACTGGACAGCTATATGTAGAAGAATGAAACTCGACCATTCTCTTACACCATACACAATGATAAACTCGAACTCGATAAAGGAGCTCAACGTGAGACAGGATTCTCTCAGAATCCTAGAGGAGTTCATAGGCAGTAACCTCTTCGATATCAGCCACAGCAACTTCTTTCAAGATATGTCTCCAAAGGCCAAGGAAACAAAAGCGAAAATGAACTTTTGGCACTTCATCAAGATCAAAAGGTTCTGCACAGCAAAGGGAACAGTCCACCAATCAAAAGGCAACCCACGGAATGGGAGAAGATATTTGTAAATGACAGTTCAGACAAAAGGTTGATATCCAGGATCTAGAAAGAACTTCTCAAACTCAACACACACAAAACAGATAATCATATCCAAAAATGGGCAGAAGATATGAACAGACACTCCTCCAACGAAGACATACAAATGGCTATCAGACACATGACAAAATGTTCATCATCACTAGCCATCAGGGAGATTCAAATGAAAACGACATTGAGATACCACCTGACACCAGTTAGAAAGGCCACAATTAGCAAGACAGGAAACAACGTGTGTTGGAGAGGATGTGGAGAAAGGGGAACCCTCTTACACTGTTGGTGGGAATGCAAGTTAGTGCAGCCACTTTGGAGAACAGTGTGGAGATTCCTCCAGAAATTAAGAATAGAGCTTCCCTATGACCCTGCAATTGCACTGCTGGGTATTTACCCCAAAGATACAGATGGAGTGAAAAGAAGGGCCATCTGTACCCCAATGTTTATAGCAGCAAAGGCCTCGGTCGCCAAACTGTGGAAAGAACCAAGATGCCCTTCAATGGACGAATGGATAAGGAAGATGTGGTCCATATACAAGATGGAGTATTATGCCTCCATCAGAAAGGATGAATACCAACTTTTGTAGCAATATGGACGGGAGTGGAAGAGATTATGCTGAGTGAAATAAGTCAAGCAGAGAGAGTCAATTATCATATGGTTTCACTTATTTGTGGAGCATAACAAAGAACAAGGAGGACATGGGGAGATGGAGAGGAGAAGGAAGTTGTGGGAAATGGGAAGGGGAGGTGAACCATGAGAGACTCCGGACTCTGAAAAAGAACCTGAGGGTCTTGAATGGGTGGGGAGTGGGAGGTTGGGAGAACAAGGTGATGGGTATTAGGGAGGGCACGTGTTGCATGGAGCACTGGGTGTGGTGCAAAAATAAGGAATACTGTTACGCTGAAAAGAAATAATATAGATAGATAGATATTGAAAGTGAAAAAAAAAGGAATGTGCTGAACCTACAGAGCAGAAGAAATCAGAATGCCTCCCTGACGCCACCACCAATACCGCCGCCCCTGAGGAGCAGGAATGAGGAGTCTCACGGTCCTGCAGACTCACGTGCTCAACTCAGGCATCGGGATTGGTCATCACTGGGCCGGCAGATCCGGGCCGCCATGCCCCTGTGACCTAAACCTAACCCTCGGTTGGGTGTTCAGGCTTCAGTCCCCAGAGGACTGGCTCCCTAGCCCTCCAGACTGGGGACCCCATATTCCCAACGTAGGACTCTGGCCGCCACCCATGATGAACCTTGACCACATGGACATTTGCAGAACGCTCCTTGCTGGAGAAACCTCCATGACCCCTAAAGCCAACCACATCTTCTGAGCACCCCCACACCACAATTCCTTAGCCTTACAGGCCGCCAGAACAATGCCCTCAGCCCAGCCCTCCAGAGAGCCTGAGTCCGTGCTGGCACATCAGGCCTGCCATTCTCCCAGGACCAAACCCTAAGCCTAGGTTGGGTGTTCAGGTTCTAGAACACTGACACCCAATTCCACCCATGGGTGGGAGCATCAAACTGATGGCATGACTCAGCTTCTCAACCAGCAGGAGATTCCATTTGGTGCTCTCCAACACCCTCAGAGCCCTAGGAACCGGCCAAGCTGCCCTGAGGCCATTCCCGCCATCTTTGCACCTCCAGGCCAAAAACCCAGGGCCTGAGAAGCCTCCGGAGCCCTGCCCTCAACTCAGCCCTTCAGGGAGCCAATATCTGTGCTGGCAGATCCCACATGCCTTCTCCCTAAGACATAACCTTAACGCTAAGCCTAACCCTAATACTAACTCTAGCCCAGGTTGTGTGTTCAGGCATCCCTCCTCCATAGCCTGGTCCCCTAAACGGCCAGATGGGGGACCCCTGAGCTGCACCCCATAATTGCGCCTGATCCCAGGAGGAAACCCTGCCCTTTAGAAATGTGTTGAACCCGCAGAGCGGGAGAAACCTGCATGCCTCCCAGAGGCCACTGCCACTTCTGGCACACCCAAGGACCAGGAACCAGGACTCTCACAGTGCTACAGACTCGCGCCCTCAACTCAGGCATTGGGAAGCATCACCACAGCGCCATCAGATCGGGGCTGCCATGCCCTTACAACCCTACCCTAACCCTAGGTTGGGTGTCAGGCTTCTGTCCCCTGAGGACTGGACCCCTAGCCCTCCAGACTGGGGACCCTGGATTCCCAATGCAGGACTCTGGCTGCCACCCACGATGAAACTGGACCATATGATCCTGTGCAGTATGCTCCTGGCCACAGAATCCTCCATGCCCCCTAAGGCCACCCACGCCTTCCAAGAAATGCCACACCACAAACCCAGAGCCTGACAGGCCACCAGAACAATGCCCTCAACTCAGCCCTCCAGAGAGCCTGAGCCGCACTGGCAGGCCTGCCATTCTCCCAGGACGAAACCCAAACACTAGGTTGGGTGTTCAGGCATTGGACCCAGAGGCCTGACACCCAATTCCTCCCATGGGTTGAGCATTAGACTGTCGGCAGGACTCAGTTCTCAGCCAGGAGGAGACCTTTTCATTTGGTGTTCTCTCACACCCTCAGAGCAGTAGCAACCAGCCATTCTCCCTTGAGGCCATTCCCACCAGCTTTGCTCCTCCAGGCCAAGAACCCAGGGCCTGAGGAGCCTCCTGAGTCCTGCCCTCAACTCAGCCCTTGGGTGAGCCCGTATCTGTGCTAGCAGATCCGACATGCCCTGTCCCTAAGCCTAACACTAACCATAATACTATACCTAGCCCAGGTTGTGTGTTCAGGCGTCCATACTCTGACTCCTGGTCCCCAAGGCCCCAGATGGGGGACCCGTGAGCGATACCCCATCATTGAATCTGTCACCAGGAGGAAACCATGCTGTTTAGAATTGTGCTGAACCCACAGAGCGGGATAAATTTGAATGTCTCCCTGAGGCCACCCCACTTCCAGCGCCCCCAAGGACCAAGAACCAGGAGTCTCATGGTCCTGCAGACACACGCTCTGAACTCAAGCATTGGGATGGGTCACCACAGCGCCAGCAGATTGGGGCTGCAATGCCCCTACAAACTAACCCTCACAGCAGGACTCACCCTCTCAGCCAGAAGGTGACCTTTCATTTCGTGCTATCTAATGCCCTGAGAATTGTAGAAACTGGCATGCTCCCCTGAGGTGATTTTCAACATCTTTGCCCGTATAGCCCAAAACCCCAGTGCCCGAGGAGCCTCCTGAGTCCCGCCCTCAACTCAGCCCTTGGGTGAGCTGATATCTGTGCTTGCATATCCGACATGCCTTGTCCCTAAGACATAACCTTAACCCTAATCCTAATACTAACCCTAGCCCAGGTCCGTGCTCAGTCATCATCCTCCCACAACTGGTCCTCAAAACCCCAGATAGGGGACCCCTGAGTTGCACCCCATAATTGCACATGATCCCAGCATGAACCGTGCCATTTAGAAATGGGCTGAAGCCACAGAGCAGGAGAAGCCTGCAAGTCTCCCTGAGGCCAAAGCACTTCTGGACCCTCCCAAGGACCGGGAACCAGAGTCTCAATGTCCTGCAGACATAGCCTCAACTCAGGCATCAGGATGGGTCACCACAGCACCGGCAGATCGGGGTTACCATGCCCCAAAGACTTAACCATAATGCTAGGATGGGTGTTTATGCTTCGATCCACAGAGGCCTGGCTCCCTAGCCGTCCAGACTGGGGACCCTGTATTTGCAATGCTGGACTCCGGCTGCCACCCACAAGGAAAATGGCCCACATGGCCCTGTGCAGTACGCTCCTGGCCGGAGAAAACTCCATGCCCCCTAAAGACACCCACACCTTCCGAGGACCCACACACCACCGCCCAGTGCCTGATGGGCCACCAGAGCAATACCCTCAACTCAGCCCTCCGGAGAGCCTGAGTCCGCACTGGCACCTCAGGCCTGCCATGCTGCCAGGACCAAACCCTAATACCCTAGCTCAGGTGGTCAGGCTCTGGACCCCAGAGGCCTGATACCCAATTCCATCCCAGTGGATAGGATCATCAGACTGATGGCAGGACTCAGCCTCTCAGCCAGGAGAATAAATGAAATAAACCATTTCATTTAGTGCTATCTAACACTCTCAGAGACCTAGAAACCAGCATGCTCCCCTGAGGCCATTCCCACCATCTTTACCTTCTAGGAAAAATACCCAGGGCCTAAGGAGCCTCCTGAGTCCCGCCTTCAACTCAGCCCTTGGGTGAGCCTATATAAGTGTTACCAGATCCAACATGCCTTGTCCCTAAGACATAACCCTAACCCTAATCTTTTTATTTTTTTTAAGATTTTATTCATTTCTTTGACAGAGACAGATCAGAAGAAGGCACAGAGAGGACGAAGCACGCTCCCCGCTGAGCAGAGAGCCTGATGTGGGGCTCGATCCCAGGACCCTGAGATCATGACCTGAGCGGAAGGCAGAGGCTTTAACCAACTGAGCCACCCAGGCGCCCCACCCTAACACTAATCTTAACACTAACCCTAACCACAAAACCTAACCCTAACCTCTAAACCTAACATAACAACCTCGGAGCAGTAGAAACCATCATGCTCCCCAGAGGCGATTCCCACCTTCTTTGCCCTTCCAGTCCAAAAATCCAGGGCCTGAGGAAACTCCTGAGTCCCGCCCTCAACACAGCACTTGGGGGAGTCCATATCTGTGCTGGCAGATCTGACATGCCTTGTCCCTAAGACATACGCCTAACCCTAAGCCTAACCCTAAACCTTACCTCTAACCCTATCCCCTAACTCCTAACCCTAACCCTAACCCTAACCCTAACCCCTAACAACTAACCCTAACACTCTCCGAACCTCTATCCCTAACCCTAACCCTCCAGACTGGGGATTCCAAAGTCACAACACAGGACTCTGCCTGCCCTCCAGAAAGAAAGGTGCATGAGCACCTAAACACACCCGCCATTGGAAATGCCCCAGACATAATGCCAGATTCTGCCACAACGCCAGATGCATGTCATCCACTCAGCCCTGAGGGAGCCCGCCTCAACACAGCATATCAGCAGCATATCAGAAATGCCATGCCCCTAGGCCTTAACCCTAATCCTAGGTTGGGTGTACAGTCTTCCGTACCCAGAGGCCTAGCCCCCAAACCCGCCAGATTGTGGATGCATGAGACTCACTCTGGCAGTCTGGAGGCTGCCTATGCTGTTACAGTGCCATTTGGAGCTACTTAGACCTCAGAGCCAAAGATAACTTCATGCCCCCCAAGGCAAGCCCCAGCATCTGAGCCCCTCCTGAACACAAACCCAGATTCACACTAGCCACCTATCACCGACCCTCAACTCAGGCCACCGGGGAGTCCGCCTCAGCACTGGTAGATTGGGCCTGTCGCGCCCCAAGACCTCAACCTTAGTTTGAGTTTCCAGGCTTCCATCCCAAGATGCCTAGCCTCCAGGCCCCCTGGATTAAGGACCCCTGAGTGACATTGCAGGACTCCAACAGCCATGCAGGATGAAACCTTGCAGTTTGGAGCTGCTGAATACTCAGAGGGTGAGAAACCTTCAAGCCCCCGTAAAGCTATCCACACAATTTGCGGCACCCCAGGCCAGAAAGCTGTTTTCTATGAAGCTACCGGACATATGCCCTCAACTCAGCCCTGAGGGGAGCCCATCTCAGCGCCGGCAGATTGGGCCTGCCATGACCCTAGACCCTAACCCTAACCCTAGGTGGGGTATACAGCCTTCTGTGCCCAGAGGCCTGTACCCCAAGCCCATCAGACTGAGGATGACTGAGACTCCCGCCAGCACTCCTCCAGCCTCCTAGGGCAAAATGGTGCCATTTGGAACTGTGCAGGAACCTCAGAGCAGGAGAAAGCTGCATGCCCCCCAAGAACACCACTAGCTTCTTTGCCCCCACAAACACAAACACAGACCTCAAGTCCTGCCTGATTCCCACCCTCCATTCGGCCTATCCAGGAGACCACCTCAATTGCAGCAGATCGGGCCTGCCATGTCCCTAAGCCTTAACCCTAACCCTAGTTTGGATTTTCAGGCTTCCATCCCAAGAGGCCCGGCCCCCACGCCCCCCAGATTAAGGACTTCTGAGCAACACCACAGGACACAGCCTGTCACACAAGTGGAAACCTTGTGGTTTGGAGCTGCAATGAACCCTCAGATGGGGAGAAACTTTCATGCCACCCTAAAGCCACCCCAATAATCAACAGCCACTCTGGCCATAGAGCTGGATTCCATCCCGCCACCAAATGCATACCCTCAACTCAGCCCATACGGGATCCCGCCTCAGCACTGGCAGATCGGGCCTGCCATTGCCCCTAGGCCCTAACCCTAACACAAGTTTGGGTGTTCAGTCTTCCATGCTGAGGGTCCAGGCAACAAAATCCCCTGGATTAAGGAATCTTGACATACACCTCAGGACTCCGCTTGCCACACAGTAGGAACCTGTGCCTTGGAGTTGTGCTGAACCCTCAGAGGGGGAGAAACTTGCCCCTCTAAAGGCACTCCCATCATCTGCACCCATCCCCCCGGCCATAAACCAGATTCTGCTGAGCTGCCGGACGCATGCAACAAATTCAGACCCTAGGGCACCCCACCTCAACATAAGCAGATCGGGCCACCATGCCCCTAGGCCCTTACCAGAACCCCTCTTTAGGTTTTCAGGCTTCCATCCCAGGGGGCCTGCCTCCCATGTCCCCCCAGATTAAGGTCTACTGAGCGCCACCACGGGACTCCACCTGGCACTCAGAAGGAAAACTTTTGGTTTAGAGCTGCACTGAACACTCAGACGGGGAGAAACCTGCAAACCCCCGTAATGCCACCCCACCATGAGTCACCTCCATGGCCATAAAACCAGATTCTCCTGCGATGCCAGATCTATGCCCTCAACTCGACCCTTAGGGGACCCCGCATCAGCACTGGCACATTGGACCTGCCATGCCCTTCGGCCCTAACCATAAACCTAGGTGGGGTGTACAGGCTTTCATGAACAGAGGCCTGTCCCCCAAGCCCGCCAGATTGGGCACCTCCAAGATTCATGCCAGTAGAGATTAAGGATTCCTCACTGACACCCCAGGACTGCGTCTGCCACACAGGAGGAAACCATGCCATTAGGAGCTCTGCAGAACCCTCAGGGTAGGAGAAACCTGCATGCAACCCTGAGGTCACGCCCAGCTTCTGTGGCATCCCTGGACACAAACTCTGAGTCTGACATGCCACCTGATACCCACCCTGAAGTCAGCCCACCAGGGAGCCCACCTCAGCAGTAGCAGATTGAGCATGCCATGCCCCTACGCCCTTACCGTAGCTCTAGTTTCTGATTTCGGGCTTCCATCCCAAGAGGCCTGGCCCCCAAACTCCCCAGATTCAGGACCCCCCTGTAACAAGGCAGAAACCTGAATGCCATGCAGGGGGAAGCCATGACATTTGGAGCTCCAAAGTTTCCTCAGAGAGGGAGAAACCAGCATGCCCCTCTAAAACCACCCCACGATCAGCCGTCCCTCTGGCCAGAAACCCTGACTCTTCTGCATTGCAGGATGCATTTCCTCAACTCAATTCTGAGGGTATCTCACCTCTGTGTCGGCTGATCAGGCCTGTCCTGCCCAGCCCATTACCCTTAACCCTATGTTGCATTTTCAGGCTTCCTTCCCCAGGGGCCTATCCACCAAGCCCTCTAGATTGGTAAACTTGGAGCCACACTGTAGGAGTCCCCCTGCCACCCAGCAGGAAACTTGTCCCTTTGGAGCTGTGCGGAACCCTCAGAGCCAGAGAAACCTGCATGACCCCATTAGGACTCCCCCACATTCTGCAGCCCCCTGGCCACAAACCCAGAGCCTGATTCACCACCTGACCCCCATTCTCAACTCAGCTCCTTGGGGAACTCACCTCAACACCAGCAGTTCGGGCCTGCCACGCCACTAGCTCAGCTCTGCTCATGGACACCACCAGCTCTAGGCAGACTTAGAACTCCCCTGTCTGCGGCAAAGCTCTGGGATCCCCCCTCCTTCTTCCCAATTTACACTGGCCCAGGCATTCATGAGAAAGGGGAAGGCTACCTCTTGAATGCTTAATACCTCCTTTCCTCTTCAGCCCTATTTCTCTCCACTTACCTTTGCACCTGGGCAAACTGAAAGTAACATATCAATGGAACATGTACATGCTCTGAGATCTAAATCTTTCATGGCAACTTTCTGAGGGCTCCTTATGCAATAGGAAACTAGTGTATCCTGCCACAGAGTGTTTCATAATGAACAGCTACAGAACAGGAGAGCAAAAGTCATTCCAGTTTTACCTCAGTCTTCATGAACTAGAACATGGTCTTCTTTTCTTCATTGACTTCAATTCCAATTCGTTTCCATGCAATGTTCATTCCTCTCCTTCAGGGGTAGGATTTTGTGATTCCTCACCTGCATAGAACACCCAGAGCTCATCACAACAAGTACTCTCCCTAATAGCTGTCACCCACTTAACCCTTCGCCGCACACCCCTGCCCCCTAGCAACCCTCGATTTTGCTCTAGGTTAGAGTCTCTTTCCTCATTGGCCTTTCTCTCCTCACTATGTTCATCTGTTTTCTTTCTGAAATTCCATAGAGGTCAAGATATAGGCTATTGGTCTTTTCTTACTGATTTTACTTAGCTAAATCCACTGTAGATCCATCCACATCCTTGCAGATGGTAAGATTTCATCCTTTTTGAACCTGGATCCTATTCCATTAAGAAGATGTGGGAGAATGAATACACACACACACACACACACACACACATATGATATATACGAGTGATATATATATATATATATATATATATATATATATATATATATATATATCACTCATCAGTGAATGGACATTTGGTCTCCCTCCATTGTTTTACAATGGTTGAAAATGCTGCTGTAAATATCACGGTGCTTATACCCCACTGAATGTGCATTTTTGTGCCCTTTAGGGAAATAACTAGGAGGGCAATTGCTGGATCCTACTGTTGTTCAGTTCTTAGCTTTTGGAGGACAGACTGTATTCTTTCCAAGAGTGGCTGCAACAACACGCATGCCCACCAACAATGTAGGAGGGTTCCGGTTTTGGGTGTTTTGGTTTTTTTTTAGATTTTATTTATTTATTTGACAGAGGTCACAAGTAGGCAGAGAGGCAGGCAGAGAGAGAGGACGAAGCAGACTCCCCGCTGAGCAGAGAGCCCAATGCGGGGCTCCATCTCAGGACCCTGAGACCATGACCTGAGCCGAAGGCAGTGGCTTAACCCACTGAGCCACACAGGTGCCCCCGAGGGTTCCACTTTAAACAGAACATTCCCTGCCAGCAATTTCCTAAGGAGGAAATATAAAACCTGTGGGAAAACCTGACTCACTGAGCATCAGGAAAGCAGCCACAGAAATTCAGCCCAGGGTTCCTGACACCAAGTCCCTTGAAGCCAACAGAGTGCCTTTATCCAGGGAAATTCCCAAAGACTCTCCTTCTGACTTCACTACCCATGAAACTGCAGAGAAAATACACCATGTATAACCATATATAGCCGTTTGAGTGAACCTAGGAAGACAAGCATCCCTTTTAAATTGTCCAAGACTCCTTGGAATCATTTTGAATTTTCCCTCTGCCCTCATTGGAACTCTTTGGATTCAAAGACGAATCCATTAGGATACATCACCTTGGACAAAGAAGAAGCCATCATCCAAGTCTCTATCTGACCACAAACAGCCACCTCACTCTAGATGCCAGCCGTTCCACCAGAGTCTAGGCCCAGTGGAGTAAACACTGTTCGATGAAGGAATACTTTCTATGTTCAAAAGGCACACCAAGTCAATCTCACCTTCCCTTTCGAATCCAAGGGATTTCCTAGGAAAGAGATGTTCCGAATACCTTTGTAAGCCAGAAATAAACAGAGAAAATGAGATCCCTGCCAGGTGCTCCCTGCAGAGAAACTCAGGAGCTCTGGCACCCGCACGAGATTGCTTACAGCTGGTTCAGTGTGCCATTTGTGAGCTCCACTGGAGACAAGAGAAAAGCCCAGGAAATTTGGGGTGAAAGGGAATTTTTACCTGCCATCCTGGCATGGATGTGACATTGTGACCCACAGGCCTGCTGTTTTCTCTGAACACTGACGTCCTGGGACCAGCTGCGTGACTGACTCAGACGCTGACTTCCAAACTTCAGGTCTCATGGAGCCAGAGTGAAGAAGGGTTGTCAGGTGCAGATAAGCAGGCGTCTCCCACCTAAAGCCTGCACACCTGCTCTGATTCCTGGGAGAAGGAGAGACACAGGCTTGTTTCTTAACTGGTCATTCACTTCCCTCTCAAGCTGGTCAATGCCCTTGTCCTTTTTGGAGAAACAAACATACTTTTCCAAACAAACACTCAGCTCCTCGGTTCCAAATGCACCATGAGTCGGGTTTGGTTCCCCTGGCTCCAGAGCCCAACTGGGAGGACCCTCCTGAACCATCCTGACAGCACATTACCAGCAAACCTGGGGAAAGAGGGCACAATGCTGAGTGGGGGACAGGCTCCATCAATTCTTACCACCACCCTTGAGCCTGGAGAAACAGAGACTATACAGCTCACCACTCCGTCCTGTAAAAATAAGCTGTAGTGCCTCACGTTTCAGGGTCTCTCACCGGGCACCTCCGCCCTGCCTTCAGAGCCAGCAGGCTGCACGGACTCCTCTTCAGGTGTGTTTCCCATGGCAGCTCGCCGCTGCCTCCAGTGGTGGCAAGCAGCATCGCCATGCCTTCCAGGGTATCTCACACCACTGCTAACCACTCCCTCCAGTGGAGTGAACTGGCACTGCCGGGCCTTCCATAGACTCATTTTTTTTTTATTTGTTTATTTACAGCATAACAGTGTTCATTGTTTTGGCATCACACCCAGTGCTCCATGCAGTACGTGCCCTCCCTATTAACCACCACCTGATTCCTCAAACTCCCACCCCACCCTGCCCCTCCAAAACCCTCTGGTTGTTTTTCAGAGTCCATAGTCTCTCATGGTTCATCTCCCCTTCCAGTTTCTCTCAACTCCCTCTCCGCTCCATCTCCCTATGTCCTCCGTGTTATTTGCTATGCTCCACAAATAAGTGAGACCATATGATACATGACTCTCTCTCTGCTTGACTTATTTCGCTCAGCATAATTTCTTCCAGTTCCGTCCATGTTGCTACAAAAGTTGGGTATTCATCCTTTCTGATGGAGGCATAATACTCCATTGTGTATATGTACCACATCTTCCTTATCCATTCATCCGTTGAAGGGCATCTTGGTTCTTTCCACAGTTTGGTGAGCATAGCCATTGCTACAATAAACATTGGGGTACAGATGGCCCTTCTTTTCACTCCATCTGTATCTTTGGGGTAAATACCCATCAGTGCAATTGCAGGGTCATAGGGAAGCTCTATTCTTAATTTCTTCAGGAATCTCCACACTGTTCTCCAAAGTGGCTGCACCAACTTGCATTCCCACCAACAGTGTAAGAGGGTTCCCCTTTCTCCACATCCTCTCCAACACACGTTGTTTCCTGTCTTGCTAATTTTGGCCATTCTAACTGGTGTCAGGTGGTATCTCAATGTGGTTTTAATTTGAATCTCCCTGATGGCTAGTGATGATGAACATTTTTTCATGTGTCTGATAGCCATTTGTATGTCTTCGTTGGAGAAGTGTCTGTTCATATCTTCTGCCCATTTTTGGATATGATTATCTGTTTTGTGTGTGTTGAGTTTGAGAAGTTCTTTATAGATCCTGGATCTCAACCTTTTGTCTGTACTGTCATTTGCAAATATCTTCTCCCATTCCGTGGGTTGCCTTTTTGTTTGGTGGACTGTTTCCTTTGCTGTGCAGAAGCTTTTGATCTTGATGAAGTGCCAAAAGTTTATTTTTGCTTTTGTTTCCTTGGCCTTTGGAGACATATCTTGAAAGAAGTTGCTGTGGCTGATATCGAAGAGGTTACTGCCTATGTTCTCCTCTAGGATTCTGATGGATTCCTGTCTCATGATGAGGTCTTTTATCCATTTCGAGTGTAAGAGAATGGTTGAGTTTCATTATTCTACATATAGCTGTCCAGGTTTCCCAGCACCATTGATTGAAGGGACTGTCTTTTTTTCCATTGAATATTTTTTCCTGTTTTGTCGAAGATTATTTCACCGTGGAGTTGAGGGTCCATATCTGGGCTCTCCACTCTGTTCCACTGGTCTATGTGTCTGTTTTTATGCCAGGACCACGCTGTCTTGGTGATCGCAGCTTTGTAGTAAAGCTTGAAATCGGGTAACGTGATGCCGCCAGTTTTGTTTTTGTTTTTCAACATTTCCTTAGCAATTCGGGGTCTCTTCTGATTCCATACAAATTTTAGGATTATTGGCTCCAGGTCTTTGAAAACTACCGGTGGAATTTTGATTGGAATGGCATTAAAAGCATAGATTGCTCTAGGCAGTATAAACATTTTAACAATGTTTATTCTTCCAATCCAAGAGCATGGAATTGTCTTCCATCTTTTTGGGTCTTCTTCAATTTCTTTCATGAGTGTTCTGTAGTTCCTCGAGTACAGGTCCTTTACCTCTTTGGTTAGGTTTATTCCCAGGTATCTTATGGTTCTTGGTGCTCTAGTAAATGGAATCGATTCTCTAATTTCCCTTTCTGTATTTTCATTGTTAGTGTATAAGAAAGCCACTGATTTCTGTACATTGACTTTGTATCCTGCCACGTTACTGAATTGCTGTATGAGTCTAGTAGTTTGGGGGTGGAGTCTTTGGGGTTTTCCATATACAAAATCATGTCATCTGCGAAGAGAGAGAGTTTGACTTCTTCCTTGCCAATTTGGATACCTTTTATTTCTCTTTGTTGTCTGATTGCCGTTGCTAGGACTTCTAATACTATGTTGAACAAGAGTGGTGAGAGTGGGCATCCAAGCCCATTAGAATAACGTCAGACCTTTTCACAGAGACCTGGCAAGCCAGGAAGGGCTGGCAAAATATATTCAGAGTACTAAATGGGAAGAACATGCAACCAAGAATACTCTATCCGGCAAGACTGACATTTAAAATGGATGGAGAGATAAAGAGTTTCCAAGACCGGCAAGGCTTAAAAGACTATGCAACCACCAAGCCCACACTGCAGGAAATATTAAGGGGGGTCCTATAAAAGAGAAAAAATCCCAAGGATATCATTGAACAGAAATATAGAAACAATCTACAGACAGAAAGACTTCAAAGGCAACATGACATGAATCAAAACCTATCTCTCAATAATCACTCTCAATGTGAATGGCCTAAATGCGCCCATAAAACGACACAGGGTTGCAGATTGGATAAAACGACAGGACCCATCCATATGTTGTCTACAAGAGACCCATTTTGAACCTAAGGATACACCCAGACTGAAAGTGAACGGATGGAGAAGCATCTTTCATGCCAATGGGCCTCAAAAGAAGGCCGGGGTAGCGATTCTCATATCAGATAAATTAGATTTTAAACTAAAGACTGTAGTCAGAGATACAGAAGGACACTCCATAATTCTTAAAGGGACTATCCGCCAAGATGATCTAACAATTGTGAATATCTATGCCCCCAATATGGGAGCTCCCAATTCCATAAGAAAACTATTAATCAAGATAAAGAGTCATATTGATATGAATACAATAATAGTAGGAGATCTTCATACGCCTCTCTCAAAAATAGACAGATCATCGAAGCAGAAAATTAAAAAAGAAATAAGAGCATTGAATGAAACATTGGACCAGATGGACCTCATAGACATATACAGAACATTCCACCCTAAAACAACAGAATACTCATTCTTCTCAAGTGCACATGGAACCTTCTCCAGAATAGACCACATACTGCGTCACAAGGATTGAGGATGCCTGATACTCATGCTGGGAATCTGCCTGCTACGCAGGGCACCGCTGTGCTGTTTGGAGCTGCGCTGAACCCTCAGAGCTGGAGAAACTTCCATGCACCCCTGAAGTCACCCCCAGGTTATGCGAACGTCTGGACACACACCCAGAGGCTAATGCCCCGTCTGACACCCGAACTCAACTCAGCGCACCAGGGCACCTGCCTCTGCACTGGCATATCAGGTCTACCATGGCCCTAGGCCTTAACCCTATCCCTAATTTTGGTTTTCAGGTATCATCCCCAAGAGTCCTGACCCCAAGACCCCAAGATTAAAGAATCCTGAGTGACACCTCAGGACTCTGTCCACCATGCAGGAGGAAACCATGCTGTTTGGAGCTGTGTCGAATCCTCAGAGCGGGAGAAACCTGCACGGTTCACCTGAGGCTATCCCCCACCCTCTGCACACTATTGGGCCACAAATGTGGAGGCTGGCACTCAGCCTGCCTACCACCCAGGAGGAAACCGTGCCATTTGAAACAGAGTAGAACACTCAGAGTGGGAGAAACTGCATGCCTCCCTGAGCACAACCACTCCTTCAGCGGTCCCCTGACCACAAACCTGGACCCTCTCATGCCACCGGACCTCTGCCCTCAATTCATCCCCCTGGGATCCCTTCTCAGTGCCAGCAAATTGGGCCTGCCATGCCCCTGACCCTAACCTTAAGCCTAGGTTGCATTTTCGGTCTTCATCCCCAGAGGCTGGTCCCCCAATTCCTCCATATTTGGACCCCTGAGCCACAACCCAGTGCTCTGTCTGCCACCCGGGAGGAAACCGTTCTGTTTGGAGCTGCACAGAACCATCGGAACGGGAGAAATCTTCATGCTCCCTGAAGCCACCTCCACCTTCGGCCACCCCCCAGGCACAAACCCAGATCGTAATGCACCACCTGACCATGGCCCTCAACTCAGTACCCCAGACATCTAGCCTCGGCACCAGCAGATCAGGCCAGCCATGCCCCTGTGCTCTTTACCAAGCCCTAGGTTGTGTTTTCAGTCTTCTGTCCTCTGATGATTGACACCAAAGCTCCGCTGATGGGTTACACCTGAACTATACCAGAATATTTCTTGGCCCCCTGAGGCTATCCCACTTTCAGCACCCCCCGTTCACACCTGGATCTTAACACACACACTGACCCACGTCCTCAACTCTGCTCCCCAGGTCACTCCTCTCAGGGTGGACTATTGAGACTGACATGACCCTCAGCCCTAACCAAAACTTAGGTACATTTTCTGTCTTGTGTCCCAAGAATACAGGTACCAAAGCCCCACATATGTGGGACCCCTGAGAAATGCCAGAGGACTCTGTCTTCAACCCAGAAGGAAACAGTAGAATTGGAACTCTGCCAAGGACTGAGAGCAGGAGAAATCTGCCTTTCCCCCCATGGTCACCAACCCGGAGCCTGACTCAGACTGACCCATGTTCTCTACTCAGTCCCCGTGAGAGCTCTGCACAGCACCAGCAAATCAGGCCTGTCATGTTGCTGGGACCTAGACCTAACCCTAGGTTGGGGTTTCATGCTCTGTCCCCAGAGGACTGGCACCCAAGTCCCACGGATGGGGACCCCTGAGCAAGATTTGAGATCTCTGCCTGCCACCCAGAAGGAAACCATACCATTTGGGACTCTGCAAAGGATTCTGAGCAGGAGAAATCTGCCACGCACCACTGAGTTCACCCAGAGTCAGCAGCTGGACACAAACCTGAACCTGACACTTACTCTATCCATCCCTCTGTACTCAGCCCTCTGGATAGCTTGCCACACCACCATCAGATTGGGCCTGCCATGCTCCTAACCCCTAACTGAAGCTTAGTTTGTGTTCTGAGCATTCAATTCCTAGGGGTCTGGCTCCCTACCCCACGGACTGGGGTCACCTTAGCCATACCACAGGAGGAAAGTGTGCCATGTAGACCTCTAGAAAGTATTCAAAGCAGGATAAAATGCCTGCCCATCTGAGCCTATACCAGCAAACCCCCAATGTCAGTGGCCTCTAGGTCACAAACCCTGTGCCTGACCAGAACCAGAACACTGATCCTTAATTCCAGCCTCTAGGAACCACACACACTGTCAGCTGTTTGGGCCTGCAATGTCCTTTGGCCCTAACTCTATCCCTAGCTTGGGTTCTCATGTCTCCGTCCCCTAAGGGTGGGCTCCAAAGCCCTAGGATTTGGGGATGCCTGAGCAATACCACAGGACTCAGCCTCACACCCAGATGGAAATCTTTCCATAATGGACTCCAGTAAGTATATAGGTCAGTATAAATATGAAGGCCCATCTGTTTCCATCCCAGTGAACTCCCACATTCAAGGGCTCATGGATTGAAACCCTGAGCCGGACACTCACCCTGACCCATGTCCTCAACTCAGCCCTCCAGGACGCTCACCACACGGTTGGCAATTCAGACCTTCCATTTTCCTAGGTCCTAACCCTAACCCTATTTGGAGTTCTGAGAGGTCCATCTGTAGAGGCCTGGATCCCAAGCCCCGGGTATTGGGAACACTTTAGCAAAACCAGAGGATCAGCCCGCCACACAAAAGGAAACTCCTTTTTTTACTCCAGACTGGATTCAGAGCATGAGACATCTGAATGCAAACCTGAGACAATGTCAGTGAACCTACACTTCCATCCACCCTCTGAAGACAATCCCTGAGCTTGATACACACCCTAAATCTCCATTGTATCTCAGACCTTGTGAAAATCTCCACAGTTCTGGCTGATTGTATCTTCGAGGCTTCTGGGCCTTAATCCAACGGAAGGTCTAGACATGGGCGAAAATATGAACAGATATTTCTCCAATGATGACACGCATGTGACCAACAGATATATACATAAATGTTCTATATCACATGGCTTCTGGGAAATGCAAATCTAAACCACATTGAGGTATCCTCTCACACCAGGCAGAATGTCCAAAGTTAACAGGACATGAAACCACAAATATTGGTGAGGATGCAGAGAATGGAGAACCCTCCTACACTCCTGGTTGGAATGCAGACTGTTATATCCACTCTGGAAAACAGTACGGGGTTTCCTCAAGAAGTTAAAAGTAACGTTACCCTAAAACACAGCAATTTCACTACAGGGCTTTTACCACAAAAATAGAGATGTAGGGGAAAGAACTGGCACCTGCACCTCAGTGTTCATCGCAACAATATCCAATCTAGATAAACTATGGAAAGAACCCAGATATCTATGGACAGAGGAATGGATAAAGAAGATGTGGTTCATATATTCAAAGGAATATTCCTCAGCCATCAGAAAGGATGAATACTTACCATCACATCAACCTGGATGGGTCTGGAAGATATTATGCTGAGTAAAATATGTCCATGAAAGAAACACAATTATCATAGGGTTTCACTCATATGTGAAATATCAGAAACAGGGCAGAGAACCATAGGCAAAGGAAGGGGAAACAGAATGGGAAGTCATCAGAGATGGGGATAAAACCATGATAGACTCTTAACTATAGCAACCAACTGAGGGTTGCTGGATGGGGGGTGGGGGGGTAACTGGGGTGATGGGCATTAAGGAGGGCACGTGATGCAATACACATCTGATATATTATTTAACACTACATCTGAAAATAATGATGTATGATAAGTTGGCTCATTGAATTCAAATAAAAAATGAAAGAACTCAAATAAACTACCCTAACACTTTGTATGGAATCACAAAAATACTGAACAACCAGCACAATGTTATGAAGAAAAACAAAGCTGGAGGCATCACAATTCCATATTTCAAATTATACTACAAAGCTGCGTTCATCCTCACAGTATGGGACTGGCAAAAAAAAAAAAAATACACACAGTGACCAAGGAAACGGAATAGAAGCTCAGACATCAGCCCACAATCACGTGCCCAATTAATCTTCTGCAAAACAGGCAAAACTATTAAAAGGGAAAAGGACAGTTTCTACAACAAATGGTGTTGGGAAAACTGAACAGCTATGCACAAAACAATGAAATTAGACTGCTTTCTTACACCATATGGACAAATAAACTCAAAACAGTTTCAAGACCTCAATGTGAGACCTTAAATCATAAAAGTCCTACAAGAGGGCACAAACAGTAACTTCTCTGACATGAACCATACATTTAATAGACATGCCTCCTAAGGCAAAGGAAACAAAAGCAAAAATAAACTACTAGAGCTCCATCAATAAAAAACTTACCGCACAGCAGAACAGCAATGAAAATGTAATAAATAGAATACAACGTACTTAAGAGGAGAAGATGTTTGCAAATATCATGTGCAATAAAGGGGTAGTGTCCAAAATATGTAGAACTGATACAACGCAACAACCAAAAAACAAAAAATCCAATTAAAAAATAGACAGAAGACATGAACAGACATTGCTCCAAAGAAGACATACAGATGGCCAACAGTCACGTGAGAAGATGTTCACATCAGCCATCAACAGGAAAATCCAAATGAAAAGGTCCGTGAGATATTACCTCATACTATCAGAATGGCTAACAGCACCAGCACAAGAAAAGAAATGTTGGGAGGATGTGGGTAAAAGGGAACCCTCTTGCACTGTGGTGGGAATGCTAGCTGCGGCAGACCCTGTGGAAAACAGTATCACTGTTCCTCAAAACGTTAAATATTAGAACTACCTTATAATCCAGCAATCACACTACCGGGTGATTACCCGACGAATATGAGAACAGTAAATCAAAAGGATACATGTGCCCCTATGTTTCATGCAACATTAATTAAAATATTACAATATGGAAACAATCCAAGTATTTCTTGAAAACATGATAAATGAGATGATAAATGTACACACACACACACACACACACACAGTGCGAAATTACTCAGCCATAAAAAATCTTGCCATTTGCAGACACATGGATGGAGCTAGAGAATACTATCCTAAGTGAAATCAGTCAGTCAGAGAAAGACAAAGGCCTTTGGATGTCACTCTTCCATGGAATTTAGGAAACAAACATACATAAATAAAGGAGAAAGAAGATACAAAACAAAAACCGACTCTGTGGTTACCAGAGTGGAAGTGGATGGAGGGATGAGTGATATAGATGACAGGGTCTAAGAGTACAATTTTCTTTTTTTTTTTATTTGTTTATTTTCAGCATAACAGTGTTCACTGTTTTTGCACCACACCCAGTGCTCCATGCAGTACGTGCCCTCCCTATTACCCACCACCTGGTTCCCCAACCTCCCAACCCCCGCCCTTCCAAAACACTCAGGTTGTTTTTCAGAGTCCATAGTCTCTCATGGTTCATCTCCCCTTCCAGGTTCCCTCAACTCCCTCTCCTCTCCATCTCCCCATGTCCTCCGTGTTCTTTGTTATGCTCCACAAATAAGGGAGACCATATGATATTTGACTCTCTCTGCTTGACTTATTTCACTCAGCATAATCTCTTCCACGCCCGTCCATGTTGCTACAAAAGTTGGGTATTCATCCTTTCTGATGGAGGCATAATACTCCATTGTGTATATGGACCACATCTTCCTTATCCATTCATCCGTTGAAGGGCATCTTGGTTCTTTCCACAGTTTGGCGACCGTGGCCATTGCTGCAATAAACATTGGGGTACAGATGGCTCTTCTTTTCACTCCATCTGTATCTTTGGGGTAAATACCCATCAGTGTAATTGCAGGGTCATAGGGAAGCTCTATTTTTAATTTCTTGAGTCATCTGCACACTGTTCTCCAAAGTGGCTGCACTAAATGGCAGTCTCACCAACAGTGTAACAGGGTTCCACTTTCTCGACATCCTCTCCAACAAACGTTATTTCCTGTCTTCCTAATTTTGGACATTCTAACTGGTGTCAGGTGGTATCTCAATGTAGTTTTAATCAGAATCTCCCTGATGGCGAGGCAGACGCCTCCCTCTCCACAGATTCTGGGGGTCTCACCTTGGCGGTGGCAGCTGGGGCCGGGCCTGCCATGAAATCCGGGCCCGGACCCAGGCCTGCTTGTTCAGACTTCCATTGCCAGGGGCCTGTACCTAGGGCCTCACACCGGGAATCCTGAGTCCTGGGCCACAAGTCCGCCACAGTCCCAGAGACAATGGTGCCTTTCGCGGCTGCATCCCAGCCGAGGAGTGAGAGATCAATTCGTTCCCCCACAGAGGCCAGACCCCTCCAAGGGCGCCCCAGGGGCCTACCACGGCGAAGGCGGACGCCCGGCCACAGCCCCTCCATTAACTCTGCTCGGGGAAAACTCCCCGGCACCGGGACCGCCGACCGCGCCCCATCGTCACGGCTCGTTTTCCGGGTGGCCGCGACATGCCCCGAGCGAGAAAGGGCCCTGGTCCACACGGAACTGGGCGGTCAGAATGGCTGCCGAAAGCCGGCCAATTCTCACGAGCGTTCTGCCCAAATCGGGACCGATTTGGGCAGAACGCTCGTGAGAATTGGCCGGAAAACGCCCGGCGAACACACTTCGGGCACCACAGGGCCGCATGGCGGCCCCCCCGGGGCCCTGTCTGGGATCGCGTGTTGTCGCGTACCGGCACCGCCAGGAGGAGCTCCGGGAGGCGTGCCCCGGGGAGGCCGACGCCCCCCGCTCCGCAGCCTCCGGGGGTCCCCTCCCTGGCGCCGGCAGCTGGGGCCGGGCCAGCCCCGAAAGCCGGGCCCGGGCCCGGGCCTGCTTGCTCAGCCTTCCGTTGCCAGGGGCCTGAGCCTGGGGGCCTCCCCACGGGGAAACCTGAGTCCCGCGCCACGAGTCCCCCGACCGTCCCAGCGACAACCGCACCTTTCGCGACTTCGTCCCAGCCGTGGAGTGAGAGATCTATCCATTCCCCCACAGTGGCCAGCACCCTCCACGGGCGCCCCGGCCGTCTGCCACGGCGGAGGCAGACGCCCAGCCACGGCGCCTCCATCAACTCTGCTCGGGGAAAACTCCCAGGCGCCGGGGCCGCCGGCCGCGCCCCAACCTCACGGTTCGTTTCCCGGGTGGCCGCGACATGCCCCGAGCGAGAACGGGCCCTGCTGCACGCGGAACTGGGCGCTCACCAGGGCTGCCCAACGCCGGCCAATTCTCACGAGCGTTCTGCCCAAATCGATCCCGATTTGGGCGAACACACTTCGGGCACCACAGGGCCGCAGGGCCGCTCCCCGGGGCCCTGTCCTGGATCGCGTGTCGTCGCGTTCCGGCACCGCCAGGTGGAGCTGCGGGAGGCGGGCCCCGTAGAGGCCGACGCCTCCCGCTCCTCAGCCTCCCGGGGTCCCCTTCCCGGCGCTGGTAGCCGGAGCTGGGCCAGCCCCGAAACCCGGGCTCGGGTCAGGCCTGCTTGCTCAGCCTTCCGTTGCCAGGGGCCTGAGCCTGGGGGCATCCCCATGGGAAACCCTGCGTCCCGCGCCACGAGTCCCCCGACCGACCCGGCGACAATGGCATCTTTCGCGGCTTCTTCCAGCCGTGGATTGAGAGATCAATCCGTTTCCCCACGGAGGCCAGCCACCCCAACGTGCGCCCTGGCCGCCCAAACGGCAGAGGCGGACGCCCGGCCACGGCGCCTCCATCAACTCTGCTCGGGGAAAACTCCCGGGCACCGGGGCCGCCGGCCGCGCCCCAACCTCACGGTTCGTTTTCCGGGTGGCCGCGAAATGCCCCGAGCGAGAAAGGGCCCTGCTGCCCGCGGAACTGGGCGCTCACCAGGGCTGCCCAACGCAGGCTAATTCTCACGAGCGTTCTGCCAAAATCGATCCCGATTTGGGCAGAACGCTCGTGACAATTGGCCGGAAAACGCCCGGCGAACACACTTCGGGCACCACAGGGCCGCAGGGCCGCCCCCCCGGGGCCCTGTCTGGGATCGCATGTCGTCGCGTTCTGGCACCGCCAGGAGGAGCTCCGGGAGGCGGGCCCAGGGGAGGCCAATGCCTCCCGCACCTCAGCCTCCGGGGGTCCCCTCCTTGGCGCCGGCAGCTGGGGCCGGGCCAGCCCCGAAAGCCGGGCCCGGGCCCGGGCCTGCTTGCTCAGCCTTCCGTTGCCAGGGGCCTGAGCCTGGGGGCCTCCGCATGGGGAACCCTGAGTCCCGCGCCACGAGTCCCCCCGACCGTCCCGGCGAGAACGGCACCTTTCGCGGCTTCGTCCCAGCCGTGGAGTGAGAGATCACTCCGTTCCCCCACAGAGGCCAGCCCCCTCCACGGGCGCCCCGGCCGCCCGCCACGGCGGAGGCAGACGCCCGGCCACGGCGCCTCGATCCACTCTGCTCAGGGAAAACTCCCCGGCGCCGGGGCCGCCGGCCGCGCCCCATCGTCGCGGCTCGTTTTCCGGGTGGCCGCTCCCTGCCCCGAGCGAGAAAGGGCCCTGCTCCAAGCGGCACTGGGCGCTGACCAGGGCTGCCCAACGCCGGCCAATTCTCACGAGCGTTCTGCCCAAATCGATCCCGATTTGGGCAGAACGCTCGTGAGAATTGGCCGGAAAACGCCCGGCGAACACACTTCGGGCACCAGAGGGCCGCAGGGCCGCCCCCCCGGGGCCCTGTCCGGGATCGCGTGTCGTCGCGATCCGGCACCGCCAGGAGGAGCTCCGGGAGACGGGCCCCGGGGAGGCCGACGCCTCCCGCTCCTCAGCCTCCGGGGGTTCCCACCCTGGCGCCGGCCGCCGGGGCCGGGCCAGCCCCGAAAGCCGTGCCCGGACCCGGGCCTGCTTGCTCAGCCTTCCGTTGCCAGGGGCCTGAGCGTGGGGGCCTCCGCATCGGGAACCCTGAGTCCCGCGCCACGAGTCCCCCCGACCCTCCCGGCGACAATGGCACCTTTCGAGGCTTCGTCCCAGCCGTGGAGTGAGAGATCACTCCGTTCCCCCACAGAGGCCAGCCCCCTCCACGGGCGCCCCGGCCGCCCGCCACGGCGGAGGCGGACGCCCGGCCACGGCGCCTCCATCCACTCTGCTCGGGGAAAACTCCCCGGCGCCGGGGCCGCCGGCCGCGCCCCAACGTCGCGGCTCGTTTTCCGGGTGGCCGCGTCATGCCCCGAGCGAGAAAGGGCCCTGCTCCACGCGGCACTGGGCGCTGACCAGGGCTGCCCAACGCCGGCCAATTCTCACGAGCGTTCTGCCCAAATCGATCCCGATTTGGGCAGAACGCTCGTGAGAATTGGCCGGAAAACGCCCGGCGAACACACTTCGGGCACCACAGGGCCGCAGGGGCGCCCCCCCGGGGTCCTGTCCGGGATCGCGTGTCGTCGCGTTCCGGCACCGCCAGGAGGAACTCCGGGAGGCAGGCACCGGGGAGGCCGACGCCTCCGCTCCTCAGCCTCCGGGGGCCCCCTCCCTGGCGCCGGCCGCCGGGGCCGGGCCAGCCCCTAAACCCGGGCCCGGGCCCGGGCCTGCTTGCTCAGCCTTCCGTTGCCAGGGGCCTGAGCGTGGGGGCCTCCGCATGGGGAACCCTGAGTCCTGCGCCACGAGTCCCCCCGACCCTCCCGGCGACAACGGCACCTTTCGCGGCTTCGTCCCAGCCGTGGAGTGAGAGATCACTCCGTTCCCCCACAGAGGCCAGCCCCCTCCACGGGCGCCCCGGCCGCCCGCCACGGCGGAGGCGGACGCCCGGCCACGGCGCATCCATCCACTCTGCTCGGGGAAAACTCCCCGGCGCCGGGGCCGCCGGGCGCGCCCCATCGTCGCGGCTCGTTTTCCGGGTGGCTGCGTCATAACCCGAGGGAGAAAGAGCCCTTCTCCACGCGGCACTGGGCGCTGACCAGGGCTGCCCAACGCCGGCCAATTCTCACGAGCGTTCTGCCCAAATCGATCCCGATTTGGGCAGAACGCTAGAGAGAATTGGCCGGAAAACGCCCGGCGAACACACTTCGGGCACCACAGTGCCGGAGGGCTGCCCCCTGGGGCCCTGTCCGGGATCGCGTGTCATCGCGTTCCGGCACCGCCAGGAGGAGCTTCGGGAGGCGTGCCCCGGGGAGCCCGACGCCTCCCGCTCCTCAGCCTCCGGGGGTCCCCTCCCTGGCGCCGGCCGCCGGGGCCGGGCCAGCCCCGAAACACGGGCCCGGGCCCGGGCCTGTTTGCTCAGCCTTCCGTTGCCACGGTCCTGAGCCTGGGGGCCTCCACATGGGGAACACTGAGTCCCGCGCCACGAGTCCACCCGACCCTCCCGGCGACAACGGCACCTTTCGCGGCTTTGTCCCAGCCGTGGAGTGAGATATCACTCCGTTCCCCCACAGAGGCCAGCCCCCTCAACGGGCGCCCCGGCCACCCGCCACGGCGGAGGCAGACGCCCGGCCACGGCGCCTCCATCCACTCTTCTCTGGGAAAACTCCCCGGCGCCGGGGCCGCCGGCCGCGCCCCATCGTCGCGGCTCCTTTTCCGGGTGGCCGCGACATGCCCCGAGCGAGAAAGGGCCCTGCTCCAAGCGGCACTGGGCGCTGACCAGGGCTGCCCAACGCCGGCCAATTCTCACGAGCGTTCTGCCCAAATCGATCCCGATTTGGGCAGAAGGCTCGTGAGAATTGGCCGGAAAACGCTCGGCGAACACACTTCGGGCACCAAAGGGCCGCAGGGGAGCCCCCCCGGGGCCCTGCCCGGGATCGCGAGTCGTCGCGTTCCGGCACGGCCAGGAGGAGCTCCGGGAGGCAGGCCCCGGGGAGGCCGACGCCTCCGGCTCCTCAGCCTCCGGGGGTCCCCTCCCTGGAGCCGGGCGCTGGGGCCGGGCCAGCCCCGAAAGCCGGGCCCGGGCCTGGGCCTGCTTGCTCAGCCTTCCGTTGCCAGGGACCTGAGCCTGGGGGCCTCCGCATGGGGAACCCTGAGTCCCGCGCCACGAGTCCCCCCGACCGTCCCGGCGACAGCGGCACCTTTCGCGGTTTCGTCCCAGCCGTGGAGTGAGAGATCACTCCGTTCCCCCACAGAGGCCAGCCCCCTCCACGGGCGCCCCATCCGCCCGCCACGGCGGAGGCGTACGCCCGGCCACGGCGCCTCCATCCACTCTGCTCGGGGAAAACTCCCCGGCGCCGGGGACGCCGGCCGCGCCCCATCCTCGCGGCTCGTTTTCCGGGTGGCCGCGCCCTGCCCCGAGCGAGAAAGGGCCCTGCTCCACGCGGCACTGGGCGCTGACCAGGGCTGCCCAACGCCGGCCAATTCTCACGAGCGTTCTGCCCAAATCGATCCCGATTTGGGCAGAACGCTCGTGAGAATTGGCCGGAAAACGCCCGGCGAACACACTTCGGGCACCACAGGGCCGCAGGGGCGCCCCCCCGGGGCCCTATCCGCGATCGCGTGTCGTCGCGTTCCGGCACCGCCAGGAGGAGCTCCGGGAGACGGGCCCCGGGGAGGCCGACGCCTCCCGCTCCTCAGCCTCCGGGGGCCCCCTCCCTGGCGCCGGCCGCCGGGGCCGGGCCAGCCCCGAAACCGGTCCTGGGCCCGGGCTTGCTTGCTCAGCCTTCCGTTGCCAGGGGCCTGAGCCTGGGGGCCTCCGCATGGGGAACCCTGAGTCCCGCGCCACGAGTCCCCCCGACCCTCCCGGCGACAATGGCACCTTTCGAGGCTTCGTCCCAGCCGTGGAGTGAGAGATCACTCCGTTCCCCCACAGAGGCCAGCACCCTCCACGGGCGCCCCGGCCGCCCGCCACGGCGGAGGCGGACGCCCGGCCACGGCGCCTCCATCCTCTCTGCTCGGGGAAAACTCCCCGGCGCCGGGGCCGCCGGCCGCGCCCCATCGTCGCGGCTCGTTTTCCGGGTGGCCGCGTCATGCCCCGAGCGAGAAAGGGCCCTGCTCCACGCGGCACTGGGCGCTGACCAGGGCTGCCCAACGCCGGCCAATTCTCACGAGCGTTCTGCCCAAATCGATCCCGATTTGGGCAGAAAGCTCGTGAGAATTGGCCGGAAAACGCCCGGCGAACACACTTCGGGCACCACAGGGCCGCAGGGGCGCCCCCCCGGGGTCCTGTCCGGGATCGCGTGTCGTCGCGTTCCGGCACCGCCAGGAGGAACTCTGGGAGGCAGGCACCGGGGAGGCCGACGCCTCCGCTCCTCAGCCTCCGGGGGCCCCCTCCCTGGCGCCGGCCGCCGGGGCCGGGCCAGCCCCTAAACCCGGGCCCGGGCCCGGGCCTGCTTGCTCAGCCTTCCGTTGCCAGGGGCCTGAGCGTGGGGGCCTCCGCATGGGGAACCATGAGTCCTGCGCCACGAGTCCCCCGGACCCTCCCGGCGACAACGGCACCTTTCGCGGCTTCGTCCCAGCCGTGGAGTGAGAGATCACTCCGTTCCCCCACAGAGGCCAGCCCCCTCCACGGGCGCCCCGGCCGCCCGCCACGGCGGAGGCGGACGCCCGGCCACGGCGCCTCCATCCACTCTGCTCGGGGAAAACTCCCCGGCGCCGGGGCCGCCGGCCGCGCCCCATCGTCGCGGCTCCTTTTCCGGGTGGCCGCGACATGCCCCGAGCGAGAAAGGGCCCTGCTCCAAGCGGCACTGGGCGCTGACCAGGGCTGCCCAACGCCGGCCAATTCTCACGAGCGTTCTGCCCAAATCGATCCCGATTTGGGCAGAACGCTCGTGAGAATTGGCCGGAAAACGCCCGGCGAACACACTTCGGGCACCACAGGGCCGCAGGGGCGCCCCCCCGGGGCCCTATCCGCGATCGCGTGTCGTCGCGTTCCGGCACCGCCAGGAGGAGCTCCGGGAGACGGGCCCCTGGGAGGCCGACGCCTCCCGCTCCTCAGCCTCCGGGGGCCCCCTCCCTGGCGCCGGCCGCCGGGGCCGGGCCAGCCCCGAAACCGGTCCTGGGCCCGGGCTTGCTTGCTCAGCCTTCCGTTGCCAGGGGCCTGAGCCTGGGGGCCTCCGCATGGGGAACCCTGAGTCCCGCGCCACGAGTCCCCCCGACCCTCCCGGCGACAATGGCACCTTTCGAGGCTTCGTCCCAGCCGTGGAGTGAGAGATCACTCCGTTCCCCCACAGAGGCCAGCACCCTCCACGGGCGCCCCGGCCGCCCGCCACGGCGGAGGCGGACGCCCGGCCACGGCGCCTCCATCCTCTCTGCTCGGGGAAAACTCCCCGGCGCCGGGGCCGCCGGCCGCGCCCCATCGTCGCGGCTCGTTTTCCGGGTGGCCGCGTCATGCCCCGAGCGAGAAAGGGCCCTGCTCCACGCGGCACTGGGCGCTGACCAGGGCTGCCCAACGCCGGCCAATTCTCACGAGCGTTCTGCCCAAATCGATCCCGATTTGGGCAGAACGCTCGTGAGAATTGGCCGGAAAACGCCCGGCGAACACACTTCGGGCACCACAGGGCCGCAGGGGCGCCCCCCCGGGGTCCTGTCCGGGATCGCGTGTCGTCGCGTTCCGGCACCGCCAGGAGGAACTCCGGGAGGCAGGCACCGGGGAGGCCGACGCCTCCGCTCCTCAGCCTCCGGGGGCCCCCTCCCTGGCGCCGGCCGCCGGGGCCGGGCCAGCCCCTAAACCCGGGCCCGGGCCCGGGCCTGCTTGCTCAGCCTTCCGTTGCCAGGGGCCTGAGCGTGGGGGCCTCCGCATGGGGAACCATGAGTCCTGCGCCACGAGTCCCCCGGACCCTCCCGGCGACAACGGCACCTTTCGCGGCTTCGTCCCAGCCGTGGAGTGAGAGATCACTCCGTTCCCCCACAGAGGCCAGCCCCCTCCACGGGCGCCCCGGCCGCCCGCCACGGCGGAGGCGGACGCCCGACCACGGCGCATCCATCCACTCTGCTCGGGGAAAACTCCCCGGCGCCGGGGCCGCCGGGCGCGCCCCATCTTCGCGGCTCGTTTTCCGGGTGGCCGCGTCATAACCCGAGGGAGAAAGGGCCCTTCTCCACGCGGCCCTGGGCGCGGACCAGGGCTGCCCAACGCCGGCCAATTCTCACGAGCGTTCTGCCCAAATCGATCCCGATTTGGGCAGAACGCTAGAGAGAATTGGCCGGAAAACGCCCGGCGAACACACTTCGGGCACCACAGTGCCGGAGGGCTGCCCCCTGGGGCCCTGTCCGGGATCGCGTGTCATCGCGTTCCGGCACCGCCAGGAGGAGCTTCGGGAGGCGTGCCCCGGGGAGCCCGACGCCTCCCGCTCCTCAGCCTCCGGGGGTCTCCTCCCTGGCGCCGGCCGCCGGGGCCGGGCCAGCCCCGAAACACGGGCCCGGGCCCGGGCCTGTTTGCTCAGCCTTCCATTGCCACGGTCCTGAGCCTGGGGGCCTCCGCATGGGGAACACTGATTCCCGCGCCACGAGTCCACCCGACCCTCCCGGCGGCAACGGCACCTTTCGCGGCTTTGTCCCAGCCGTGGAGTGAGATATCACTCCGTTCCCCCACAGAGGCCAGCCCCCTCAACGGGCGCCCCGGCCACCCGCCACGGCGGAGGCAGACGCCCGGCCACGGCGCCTCCATCCACTCTTCTCTGGGAAAACTCCCCGGCGCCGGGGCCGCCGGCCGCGCCCCATCGTCACGGCTCCTTTTCCGGGTGGCCGCGACATGCCCCGAGCGAGAAAGGGCCCTGCTCCAAGCGGCACTGGGCGCTGACCAGGGCTGCCCAACGCCGGCCAATTCTCACGAGCGTTCTGCCCAAATCGATCCCGATTTGGGCAGAACGCTCGTGAGAATTGGCCGGAAAACGCTCGGCGAACACACTTCGGGCACCAAAGGGCCGCAGGGGAGCCCCCACGGGGCCCTGCCCGGGATCGCGAGTCGTCGCGTTCCGGCACCGCCAGGAGGAGCTCCGGGAGGCAGGCCCCGGGGAGGCCGACGCCTCCGGCTCCTCAGCCTCCGGTGGTCCCCTCCCTGGAGCCTGGCGCTGGGGCCGGGCCAGCCCCGAAAGCCGGGCCCGGGCCTGGGCCTGCTTGCTCAGCCTTCCGTTGCCAGGGACCTGAGCCTGGGGGCCTCCGCATGGGGAACCCTGAGTCCCGCGCCACGAGTCCCCCCGACCGTCCCGGCGACAGCGGCACCTTTCGCGGTTTCGTCCCAGCCGTGGAGTGAGAGATCACTCCGTTCCCCCACAGAGGCCAGCCCCCTCCACGGGCGCCCCGGCCGCCCGCCACGGCGGAGGCGTACGCCCGGCCACGGCGCCTCCATCCACTCTGCTCGGGGAAAACTCCCCGGCGCCGGGGACGCCGGCCGCGCCCCATCCTCGCGGCTCGTTTTCCGGGTGGCCGCGCCCTGCCCCGAGCGAGAAAGGGCCCTGCTCCACGCGGCACTGGGCGCTGACCAGGGCTGCCCAACGCCGGCCAATTCTCACGAGCGTTCTGCCCAAATCGATCCCGATTTGGGCAGAACGCTCGTTAGAATTGGCTGGAAAACGCCCGGCGAACACACTTCGGGCACCACAGGGCCGGAGGGCCGCCCCCTGGGGCCCTGTCCGGGATCGCGTGTCGTCGCGTTCCGGCACCGCCAGGAGGAACTCCGGGAGGCAGGCCCCGGGGAGGCCGACGCCTCCGCTCCTCAGCCTCCGGGGGCCCCCTCCCTGGCGCCGGCCGCCGGGGCCTGGCCAGCCCCGAAAGCCGGGCCCGGGCCCGGCCTGCTTGCTCAGCCTTCCGTTGCCAGGGGCCTGAGCGTGGGGGCCTCCGCATGGGGAACCCTGAGTCCTGCGCCACGAGTCCCCCCGACCCTCCCAGCGACCACGGCACCTTTCGCGGCTTCGTCCCAGCCGTGGAGTGAGAGATCACTCCGTTCCCCCACAGAGGCCAGCCCCCTCAACGGGCGCCCCGGCGACCCGCCACGGCGGAGGCGGACGCCCGGCCACGGCGCCTCCATCCACTCTGCTCGGGGAAAACTCCCCGGCACCGGGGCCGCCGGCCGCGCCCCTTCGTCGCGGCTCGTTTTCCGGGTGGCCGCGTCATGCCCCGAGCGAGAAAGCGCCCTGCTCCACGCGGCACTGGGCGCTGACCAGGGCTGCCCAACGCCTGCCAATTCTCACGAGCGTTCTGTCCAAATCGATCCCGATTTATGCAGAACGCTCGTGAGAATTGGCCGGAAAACGCCCGGCGAACACACTTCGGGCACCAGAGGGCCGCAGGGCCGCCCCCCCGGGGCCCTGTCCGGGATCGCGTGTCGTCGCGTTCCGGCACCGCCAGGAGGAGCTCCGGGAGGCGGGCCCCGGGGAGGCCGACGCCTCCCGCTCCTCAGCCTCCGGGGGCCCCCTCCCTGGCGCCGGCCGCAGGGGCCGGGCCAGCCCCGAAAGCCGGGCCCGGGCCCGGGCCTGTTTGCTCAGCCTTCCGTTACCAGGGGCCTGAGCGTGGGGGCCTCCGCATGGGGAACCCTGAGTCCCGCGCCACGAGTCCCCCGACCGTCCCGGCGACAACGGCACCTTTCGCGGCTTCGTCCTCACCGCGGAGTGAGAGACCAGTCCGTTTCCGCACAGAGCCCAGCCCCCTCCAGGGGCGCCCCGGCTGCCCGCCACGGCGGAGGCGGACGCCCCACCACGGCGCCTCCATGCACTCTGCTCGGGGAAAACTCCCCGGCGCCGCGGCTCCCGGCAGCGCCACATCGTCGCGGCTCGTTTTCGGGGTGGCCGCGACATGCCCCGAGCGAGAAAGGGCCCTGCTCCACGCGGAACTGGGCGCTGACCAGGGCTGCCCAACGCCGGCCAATTCTCACGAGCGTTCTGCCCAAATCGATCCCGATTTGGGCAGAACGCTCGTGTGAATTGGGCGGAAAACGCCCGGCGAACACACTTCGGGCACCACAGGGCCACAGGGCGGCCCCCCCGGGGCCCTGTCCGGGATCGCGGGTCGTCGCGTTCCGGCACCGCCGGGAGGAGCTCCGGGAGGCGGGCCCCGGGGAGGCCGACGCCTCCCGCTCCTCAGCCTTCGGGGGTCCCCTCCCTGGCGCCGGAAGCTGGGGCCGGGCCAGCCCCGAAAGCAGGGCCCGGGCCCGGGCCTGCTTGCTCAGCCTTCCGTTGCCAGGGACCTGAGCCTGGGGGCCTCCCCATGGGGAACCCTGAGTCCCGCGCCACGAGTCCCCCGACCGTCCCGGCGACAACGGCACCTTTCGCGGCTTCGTCCTAGCCGCTGAGTCAGAGACCAGTCCGTTTCCCCACAGAGGCCAGCCCCCTCCAGGGGCGCCCCGGCCGCCCGCCACGGCGGAGGCGGACGCCCGGCCACGGCGCCTCCATGCACTCTGCTCGGGGAAAACTTCCCGGCGCCGCGGCTGCCGGCCGCGCCCCATCGTCGCGGCTCGTTTTCCGGGTGGCCGCGCCATGCCCCGAGCGAGAAAGGGCCCTGCTCCACGCGGAACTGGGCGCTGACCAGGGCTGCCCAACGCCGGCCAATTCTCACGAGCGTTCTGCCCAAATCGATCCCGATTTGGGCAGAACGCTCGTGAGAATTGGCCGGAAAACGCCCGGCGAACACACTTCGGGCACCACAGGGCCGCAGGGCGGCCCCCCCGGGGCCCTTTCCGGGATCGCGGGTCGTCGCGTTCCGGCACCGCCGGGAGGCTCTCCGGGAGGCGGGCCCCGGGGCGGCCGACGCCTCCCGCTCCTCAGCCTCCGGGGGTCCCCTCCCTGGCGCCGGCAGCTGGGGCCGGGCCAGCCCCGAAAGCCGGGCCCGGGCCCGGGCCTGCTTGCTCAGCCTTCCGTTGCCAGGGGCCTGAGCCTGGGGGCCTCCCCATGGGGAACCCTGAGTCCCGCGCCACGAGTCCCCCGACCGTCCCGGCGACAACGGCACCTTTCGCGGCTTCGTCCTAGCCGCGGAGTCAGAGACCAGTCCGTTTCCCCACAGAGGCCAGCCCCCTCCAGGGGCGCCCCGGCCGCCCGCCACGGCGGAGGCGGACGCCCGGCCACGGCGCCTCCATGCACTCTGCTCGGGAAAAACTCCCCGGCGCCGCGGCTGCCGGCCGCGCCCCATTGTCGTGGCTCGTTTTCCGGGTGGCCGCGGCATGCCCCGAGCGAGAAAGGGCCCTGCTCCACGCGGAACTGGGCGCTGAGCAGGGCTGCCCAACGCCGGCCAATTCTCACGAACGTTCTGCCCAAATCGATCCCGATTTGGGCAGAACGCTCGTGAGAATTGGCCGGAAAATGCCCGGCGAACACACTTCGGGCACCACAGGGCCGCAGGGCGGCCTCCCCGGGGCCCTGTCCGGGATCGCGGGTCGTCGCGTTCCGGCACCGCCGGGAGGAACTCCGGGAGGCGGGCCACGGGGAGGCCGACGCCTCCCGCTGCTCAGCCTCCGGGGGTCCCCTCCCCGGCGCCGGCAGCTGGGGCCGGGCCAGCCCCGAAAGCCGGGCCCGGGCCCGGGCCTGCTTGCTCAGCCTTCCGTTGCCAGGGGCCTGAGCCTGGGGGCCTCCCCATGGGGAACCCTGAGTCCCGCGCCACGAGTCCCCCGACCGTCCCGGCGACAACGGCACCTTTCGCGGCTTCGTCCTAGCCGCTGAGTCAGAGACCAGTCCGTTTCCCCACAGAGGCCAGCCCCCTCCAGGGGCGCCCCGGCCGCCCGCCACGGCGGAGGCGGACGCACGGCCACGGCGCCTCCATGCACTCTGCTGGGGGAAAACTCCACGGCGCCGCAGCTGCCGGCCGCGCCCCATCGTCGCGGCTCGTTTTCCGGGTGGCCGCGACATGCCCCGAGCGAGAAAGGGCCCTGCTCCACGCGGAACTGGGCGCTGACCAGGGCTGCGCAACTCCGGCCAATTCTCACGAGCGTTCTGCCCAAATCGATCCCGATTTGGGCAGAACGCTCGTGAGAATTGGCCGGAAAACGCCCGGCGAACACACTTCGGGCACCACAGGGCCGCAGGGCGGCCCCCCCGGGGCCCTGTCCGGGATCGCGGGTCGTCGCGTTCCGGCACCGCCGGGAGGAGCTCCGGGAGGCGTGCCCCGGGGAGGCCGACGCCTCCCGCTCCTCAGACTCCGGGGGTCTCCTCCCTGGCGCCGGCAGCTGGGGCCGGGCCAGCCCCGAAAGCCGGGCCCAGACCCGGGCCTGGTTGCTCGGCCTTCCGTTGCCAGGGGCCTGAGCCTGGGGGCCTCCCCATGGGGAACCCTGAGTCCCGCCCCACGAGTCCCCCTACCGTCCCGGCGACAACGCCACCTTTCGCGGCTTCGTCCTAGCCGCGGAGTCTGAGACAGTCCGTTTCCCACAGAGGCCAGCGCCCTCCAGGGGCGCCCCGGCCGCCCACCACGGGGGAGGCGGACGCCCGGCCACGGCGCCTCCATGCACTCTGCTCGGGGAAAACTCCCCGGCGCCGCGGCTGCCGGCCGCGCCCCATCGTCACGGCTCGTTTTCCGGGTGGCCGCGACATGCCCCGAGCGAGAAAGTGCCCTGCTCCACGCGGAACTGGGCGCTGACCAGGGCTGCCCAACGCCGGCCAATTCTCAGGAGCGTTCTGCCCAAATCGATCCCGATTTGGGCAGAACCCTCGTGAGAATTGGCCGGAAAACGCCCGGCGAACATACTTCGGGCACCACAGGGCCGCAGGGAGGCCCCCCCGGGGCCCTGTCCGGGATCGCGGGTCGTCTCTTTCTGGCACCGCCGGGAGGAGCTCCGGGAGGCGGGCCCCGGGGAGGCCGACGCCTCCCGCTCCTCAGCCTCCGGGGGTCCCCTCCCTGGCGCCGGGAGCTGAGGCCGGGCCAGCCCCGAAAGCCGGGCCCGGGCCCGGGCCTGCTTGCTCAGCCTTCCGTTGCCAGGGGCCTGAGCCTGGGGGCCTCCCCATGGGGAACCCTGAGTCCCGCGCCACGAGTCCCCCGACCGTCCCGGCGACAACGGCACCTTTCGCGGCTTCGTCCTCACCGCGGAGTGAGAGACCAGTCCGTTTCCGCACAGAGCCCAGCCCCCTCCAGGGGCGCCCCGGCTGCCCGCCACGGCGGAGGCGGACGCCCCACCACGGCGCCTCCATGCACTCTGCTCGGGGAAAACTCCCCGGCGCCGCGGCTCCCGGCAGCGCCACATCGTCGCGGCTCGTTTTCGGGGTGGCCGCGACATGCCCCGAGCGAGAAAGGGCCCTGCTCCACGCGGAACTGGGCGCTGACCAGGGCTGCCCAACGCCGGCCAATTCTCACGAGCGTTCTGCCCAAATCGATCCCGATTTGGGCAGAACGCTCGTGTGAATTGGGCGGAAAACGCCCGGCGAACACACTTCGGGCACCACAGGGCCACAGGGCGGCCCCCCCGGGGCCCTGTCCGGGATCGCGGGTCGTCGCGTTCCGGCACCGCCGGGAGGAGCTCCGGGAGGCGGGCCCCGGGGAGGCCGACGCCTCCCGCTCCTCAGCCTTCGGGGGTCCCCTCCCTGGCGCCGGAAGCTGGGGCCGGGCCAGCCCCGAAAGCAGGGCCCGGGCCCGGGCCTGCTTGCTCAGCCTTCCGTTGCCAGGGACCTGAGCCTGGGGGCCTCCCCATGGGGAACCCTGAGTCCCGCGCCACGAGTCCCCCGACCGTCCCGGCGACAACGGCACCTTTCGCGGCTTCGTCCTAGCCGCTGAGTCAGAGACCAGTCCGTTTCCCCACAGAGGCCAGCCCCCTCCAGGGGCGCCCCGGCCGCCCGCCACGGCGGAGGCGGACGCCCGGCCACGGCGCCTCCATGCACTCTGCTCGGGGAAAACTTCCCGGCGCCGCGGCTGCCGGCCGCGCCCCATCGTCGCGGCTCGTTTTCCGGGTGGCCGCGACATGCCCCGAGCGAGAAAGGGCCCTGCTCCACGCGGAACTGGGCGCTGACCAGGGCTGCCCAACGCCGGCCAATTCTCACGAGCGTTCTGCCCAAATCGATCCCGATTTGGGCAGAACGCTCGTGAGAATTGGCCGGAAAACGCCCGGCGAACACACTTCGGGCACCACAGGGCCGCAGGGCGGCCCCCCCGGGGCCCTTTCCGGGATCGCGGGTCGTCGCGTTCCGGCACCGCCGGGAGGCTCTCCGGGAGGCGGGCCCCGGGGCGGCCGACGCCTCCCGCTCCTCAGCCTCCGGGGGTCCCCTCCCTGGCGCCGGCAGCTGGGGCCGGGCCAGCCCCGAAAGCCGGGCCCGGGCCCGGGCCTGCTTGCTCAGCCTTCCGTTGCCAGGGGCCTGAGCCTGGGGGCCTCCCCATGGGGAACCCTGAGTCCCGCGCCACGAGTCCCCCGACCGTCCCGGCGACAACGGCACCTTTCGCGGCTTCGTCCTAGCCGCGGAGTCAGAGACCAGTCCGTTTCCCCACAGAGGCCAGCCCCCTCCAGGGGCGCCCCGGCCGCCCGCCACGGCGGAGGCGGACGCCCGGCCACGGCGCCTCCATGCACTCTGCTCGGGAAAAACTCCCCGGCGCCGCGGCTGCCGGCCGCGCCCCATTGTCGTGGCTCGTTTTCCGGGTGGCCGCGGCATGCCCCGAGCGAGAAAGGGCCCTGCTCCACGCGGAACTGGGCGCTGAGCAGGGCTGCCCAACGCCGGCCAATTCTCACGAACGTTCTGCCCAAATCGATCCCGATTTGGGCAGAACGCTCGTGAGAATTGGCCGGAAAATGCCCGGCGAACACACTTCGGGCACCACAGGGCCGCAGGGCGGCCTCCCCGGGGCCCTGTCCGGGATCGCGGGTCGTCGCGTTCCGGCACCGCCGGGAGGAACTCCGGGAGGCGGGCCACGGGGAGGCCGACGCCTCCCGCTGCTCAGCCTCCGGGGGTCCCCTCCCCGGCGCCGGCAGCTGGGGCCGGGCCAGCCCCGAAAGCCGGGCCCGGGCCCGGGCCTGCTTGCTCAGCCTTCCGTTGCCAGGGGCCTGAGCCTGGGGGCCTCCCCATGGGGAACCCTGAGTCCCGCGCCACGAGTCCCCCGACCGTCCCGGCGACAACGGCACCTTTCGCGGCTTCGTCCTAGCCGCTGAGTCAGAGACCAGTCCGTTTCCCCACAGAGGCCAGCCCCCTCCAGGGGCGCCCCGGCCGCCCGCCACGGCGGAGGCGGACGCACGGCCACGGCGCCTCCATGCACTCTGCTCGGGGAAAACTCCCCGGCGCCGCGGGTGCCGGCCGCGCCCCATCGTCGCGGCTCGTTTTCCGGGTGGCCGCGACATGCCCCGAGCGAGAAAGGGCCCTGCTCCACGCGGAACTGGGCGCTGACCAGGGCTGCCCAACGCCGGCCAATTCTCACGAGCGTTCTGCCCAAATCGATCCCGATTTGGGCAGAACGCTCGTGAGAATTGGCCGGAAAACGCCCGGCGAACACACTTCGGGCACCACAGGGCCGCAGGGCGGCCCCCCCGGGGCCCTGTCCGGGATCGCGGGTCGTCGCGTTCCGGCACCGCCGGGAGGAGCTCCGGGAGGCGGGCCCCGGGGCGGCCGACGCCTCCCGCTCCTCAGCCTCCGGGGGTCCCCTCCCTGGCGCCGGCAGCTGGGGCCGGGCCAGCCCCGAAAGCCGGGCCCGGGCCCGGGCCTGCTTGCTCAGCCTTCCGTTGCCAGGGGCCTGAGCCTGGGGGCCTCCCCATGGGGAACCCTGAGTCCCGCGCCACGAGTCCCCCGACCGTCCCGGCGACAACGGCACCTTTCGTGGCTTCGTCCTAGCCCGGAGTCAGAGACCAGTCCGTTTCCCCACAGAGGCCAGCCCCCTCCAGGGGCGCCCCAGCCGCCCGCCACGGCGGAGGCAGACGCCCGGCCACGGCGCCTCCATGCACTCTGCTGGGGGAAAACTCCCCGGCGCCGCAGCTGCCGGCCGCGCCCCATCGTTGCGGCTCGTTTTCCGGGTGGCCGCGACATGCCCCGAGCGAGAAAGGGCCCTGCTCCACGCGGAACTGGGCGCTGACCAGGGCTGCGCAACTCCGGCCAATTCTCACGAGCGTTCTGCCCAAATCGATCCCGATTTGGGCAGAACGCTCGTGAGAATTGGCCGGAAAACGCCCGGCGAACACACTTCGGGCACCACAGGGCCGCAGGGCGGCCCCCCCGGGGCCCTGTCCGGGATCGCGGGTCGTCGCGTTCCGGCACCGCCGGGAGGAGCTCCGGGAGGCGTGCCCCGGGGAGGCCGACGCCTCCCGCTCCTCAGACTCCGGGGGTCTCCTCCCTGGCGCCGGCAGCTGGGGCCGGGCCAGCCCCGAAAGCCGGGCCCAGACCCGGGCCTGGTTGCTCGGCCTTCCGTTGCCAGGGGCCTGAGCCTGGGGGCCTCCCCATGGGGAACCCTGAGTCCCGCCCCACGAGTCCCCCTACCGTCCCGGCGACAACGCCACCTTTCGCGGCTTCGTCCTAGCCGCGGAGTCTGAGACAGTCCGTTTCCCACAGAGGCCAGCGCCCTCCAGGGGCGCCCCGGCCGCCCACCACGGGGGAGGCGGACGCCCGGCCACGGCGCCTCCATGCACTCTGCTCGGGGAAAACTCCCCGGCGCCGCGGCTGCCGGCCGCGCCCCATCGTCACGGCTCGTTTTCCGGGTGGCCGCGACATGCCCCGAGCGAGAAAGTGCCCTGCTCCACGCGGAACTGGGCGCTGACCAGGGCTGCCCAACGCCGGCCAATTCTCAGGAGCGTTCTGCCCAAATCGATCCCGATTTGGGCAGAACCCTCGTGAGAATTGGCCGGAAAACGCCCGGCGAACATACTTCGGGCACCACAGGGCCGCAGGGAGGCCCCCCCGGGGCCCTGTCCGGGATCGCGGGTCGTCTCTTTCTGGCACCGCCGGGAGGAGCTCCGGGAGGCGGGCCCCGGGGAGGCCGACGCCTCCCGCTCCTCAGCCTCCGGGGGTCCCCTCCCTGGCGCCGGCAGCTGAGGCCGGGCCAGCCCCGAAAGCCGGGCCCGGGCCCGGGCCTGCTTGCTCAGCCTTCCGTTGCCAGGGGCCTGAGCCTGGGGGCCTCCCCATGGGGAACCCTGAGTCCCGCGCCACGAGTCCCCCGACCGTCCCGGCGACAACGGCACCTTTCGCGGCTTCGTCCTAGCCGCGGAGTCAGAGACCAGTCCGTTTCCCCACAGAGGCCAGCCCCCTCCAGGGGCGCCCTGGCCGCCCGCCACGGCGGAGGCGGACGCCCGGCCAATGCGCCTCCATGCACTCTGCTCGGTGAAAACTCCCCGGGGCCGCGGCTGCCGGCCGCGCCCCATCGTCGCGGCTCGTTTTCCGGGTGGCCGCGCCATGCCCCGAGCGAGAAAGGGCCCTGCTCCACACGGAACTGGGCGCTGACCAGGGCTGCCCAACGCCGGCCAATTCTCACGAGCGTTCTGCCCAAATCGATCCCGATTTGGGCAGAACGCTCGTGAGAATTGGCCGGAAAACGACCGGCGAACACACTTCGGGCACCACAGGGCCGCAGGGCCGCCCCCCGGTGCCCTGTCCGGGATCGTGGGTCGTCGCGTTCCGGCACCGCCGTGAGGAGCTCCGGGAGGCGGGCCCCGGGGCGGCCAACGCCTCCCGCTCCTCAGCCTCCGGGGGTCCCCTCCCTGGCGCCGGCAGCTGGGGCCGGGCCGGCCCCGAAAGCCGGGCCCGGGCCCGGGCCTGCTTGCTCAGCCTTCCGTTGCCAGGGGCCTGAGCCTGGGGGCCTCCCCATGGGGAACCCTGAGTCCCGCGCCACGAGTCCCCCGACCGTCCCGGCGACAACGGCACCTTTCGCGGCTTCGTCCTAGCCGCGGAGTGAGAGACCAGTCCGTTTCCCTACAGAGGCCAGCCCCCTCCAGGGGCGCCCCGGCCGCCCGCCACGGTGGAGGAGGACGCCCGGCCACGGCGCCTCCATGCACTCTACTCGGGGAAAACTCCCCTGTGCCACGGCTGCCGGCCGCGCCCCATCGTCGCGGCTCGTTTTCCAGGTGGCCGCGACATGCCCCAAGCAAGAAAGGGCCCTGCTCCACGCGGAACTGGGCGCTGACCAGGGCTGCCCAACGCCGGCCAATTCTCACGAGCGTTCTGCCCAAATCGAACCCGATTTCGGCAGAATGCTCGTGAGAATTGGCAGGAAAACGCCCGGCGAACACACTTCCGGCACCACAGGGCCGCAGGACGGCCCCCCAGGGGCCCTGTCCGGGATCCCGGGTCGTCGCGTTCCGGCACCGCCGGGAGGAGCCCCGGGAGGCGTGCCCCAGGGAGGCCGACGCCTCCCGCTCCTCAGCCTCCGTGGGTCCCCTCCCTGGCGCTGGCAGCTGGGGCCTGGCCAGCCCCGAAAGCCGGGCCCGGGCCCGGGCCTGCTTGCTCAGCCTTCCGTTGCCAGGGGCCTGAGACTGGGGGCCTCCCCATGGGGAACCCTGAGTCCCGCGCCACGAGTCCCCCGACCGTCCCGGCGACAACGGCACCTTTCGCGGCTTCGTCCTCACCGCGGAGTGAGAGACCAGTCCGTTTCCGCACAGAGCCCAGCCCCCTCCAGGGGCGCCCCGGCTGCCCGCCACGGCGGAGGCGGACGCCCCACCACGGCGCCTCCATGCACTCTGCTCGGGGAAAACTCCCCGGCGCCGCGGCTCCCGGCAGCGCCACATCGTCGCGGCTCGTTTTCGGGGTGGCCGCGACATGCCCCGAGCGAGAAAGGGCCCTGCTCCACGCGGAACTGGGCGCTAACCAGGGCTGCCCAACGCTGGCCAATTCTCACGAGCGTTCTGTCCAAATCGATCCCGATTTGGGCAGAACGCTCGTGAGAATTGGCCGTAAAACGCCTGGCGAACACACTTCGGGCACCACAGTGCCGCAGGGCGGCCCCCCCGGGGCCCTGTCCCGAATCGCGTGTCGTCGCGTTCCGGCACCGCCGGGAGGAGCTCCGGGAGGCGGGCCCCGGGGAGGCCGACGCCTCCCGCTCCTCAGCCTCCGGGGTTCCCCTGCCTGGCGCCGGCAGCTAGGGCCGGGCCAGCCACGAAAGCCGGGCCCGAGCCCAGGCCCGGGCCTGCTTGCTCAGCCTTCCGTTGCCAGGGGCCTGAGCCTGGGGGCCTCCCAATGGGGAACCCTGAGTCCCGCGCCACGAGTCCCCCGACCGTCCCGGCGACAACGGCACCTTTCGCGGCTTCGTCCTTGCCGCGGAGTCAGAGACCAGTCCGTTTCCCCACAGAGGCCAGCCCCCTCCAGGGGCGCCCCGGCCGCCCGCCACGGCGGAGGCGGACGCCCGGCCACGGCGCCTGCATGCACTCTGCTCGGGGAAAACTCCCCGGCGCCGTGGCTGCCGGCCGCGACCCATCGTCGCGGCTCGTTTTCCGGGTGGCCGCGACATGCCCCGAGCGAGAAAGGGCCCTGCTCCACGCGGAACTGGGCGCTGACCAGGGCTGCCCAACGCCGGCCAATTCTCACGAGCGTTCTGCCAAATCGATCCCGATTTGGGCAGAACGCTCGTGAGAATTGGCCGGAAAACGCCCGGCGAACACACTTCGGGCACCACAGGGCCGCAGGGCCGCCCCCCGGTGCCCTGTCCGGGATCGTGGGTCGTCGCGTTCCGGCACCGCCGGGAGGAGCTCCGGGAGGCGGGCCCCGGGGCGGCCGACGCCTCCCGCTACTCAGCCTCCGGGGGTCCCCTCCCTGGCGCCGGCAGCTGGGGCCGGGCCGGCCCCGACAGCCGGGCCCGGGCCCGGGCCTGCTTGCTCAGCCTTCCGTTGCCAGGGGCCTGAGCCTGGGGGCCTCCCCATGGGGAACCCTGAGTCCCGCGCCACGAGTCCCCCGACCGTCCCGGCGACAACGGCACCTTTCGCGGCTTCGTCCTAGCCGCGGAGTGAGAGACCAGTCCATTTCCGCACAGAGGCCAGCCCCCTCCAGGGGCGCCCCGGCCGCCCGCCACGGCGGAGGCGGACGCCCCACCACGGCGCCTCCATGCACTCTGCTCGGGGAAAACTCCCCGGCGCCCCGGCTGCCGGCCGCGCCCCATCGTCGCGGCTCGTTTTCCGGGTGGCCGCGACATGCCCCGAGCGAGAAAGGGCCCTGCTCCACGCGGAACTGGGCGCTGACCAGGGCTGCCCAACGCCGGCCAATTCTCACGAGCGTTCTGCCCAAATCGATCCCGATTTGGGCAGAACGCTCGTGAGAATTGGCCGGAAGACGCCCGGCGAACACACTTCGGGCACCACAGGGCCGCAGGGCGGCCCCCCCGGGGCCCTGTCCGGGATCGCGGGTCGTCGCGTTCCGGCACCGCCGGGAGGAGCTCCGGGAGGCGGGCCCCGGGCGGCCGACGCCTCCCGCTCCTCAGCCTCCGGGGGTCCCCTCCCTGGCGCCGGCAGCTGGGGCCGGGCCAGCCCCGAAAGCCGGGCCCGGGCCCGGGCCTGCTTGCTCAGCCTTCCGTTGCCACGGGCCTGAGCCTGGGGGCCTCCCCATGGGGAACCCTGAGTCCCGCGCCACGAGTCCCCCGACCGTCACGGCGACAACGGCACCTTTCGCGGCTTCGTCCTAGCTGCGGAGTCAGAGACCAGTCCGTTTCCCCACAGAGGCCAGCCCCCTCCAGGGGCGCCCCGGCCGCCCGCCACGGCGGAGGTGGACTCCCGGCCACGGCGCCACCATGCACTCTGCTCGGGGGAAAACTCCCCGGCGCCGCGGCTGCCGGCCGCGCCCCATCGTCGCGGCTCGTGTTCCGGGTGGCCGCGACATGCCCCGAGCGAGAAAGGGCCCTGCTCCACGCGGAACTGGGCGCTGACCAGGGCTGCCCAACGCCGGCCAATTCTCACGAGCGTTCTAACGCTCGTGAGAATTGGCCGGAAAACGCCCGGCGAACACACTTCGGGCACCACAGGGCCGCAGGGCGGCCCCCCCGGGGCCCTGTCCGGGATCGCGGGTCGTCGCGTTCCGGCACCGCCGGGAGGAGCTCCGGGAGGCGGGCCCTGGGGCGGCCGACGCCTCCCGCTCCTCAGCCTCCGGGGGTCCCCTCTCTGGCGCCGGCAGCTGGGGCCGGGCCAGCCCCGAAAGCCGGGCCCGGGCCCGGGCCTGCTTGCTCAGCCTTCCGTTGCCAGGGGCCTGAGCCTGGGGGCCTCCCCATGGGGAACCCTGAGTCCCGCGCCACGAGTCCCCCGACCGTCCCGGCGACAACGGCACCTTTCGCGGCTTCGTCCTAGCCGCGGAGTGAGAGACCAGTCCGTTTCCGCACAGAGCCCAGCCCCCTCCAGGGGCGCCCCGGCTGCCCGCCACGGCGGAGGCGGACGCCCCACCACGGCGCCTCCATGCACTCTGCTCGGGGAAAACTCCCCGGCGCCGCGGCTCCCGGCCGCGCCACATCGTCGCGGCTCGTTTTCGGGGTGGCCGCGACATGCCCCGAGCGAGAAAGGGCCCTGCTCCACGCGGAACTGGGCGCTAACCAGGGCTGCCCAACGCTGGCCAATTCTCACGAGCGTTCTGTCCAAATCGATCCCGATTTGGGCAGAACGCTCGTGAGAATTGGCCGTAAAACGCCTGGCGAACACACTTCGGGCACCACAGGGCCGCAGGGCGGCCCCCCCGGGGCCCTGTCCGGAATCGCGTGTCGTCGCGTTCCGGCACCGCCGGGAGGAGCTCCGGGAGGCGGGCCCCAGGGAGGCCGACGCCTCCCGCTCCTCAGCCTCCGGGGTTCCCCTGCCTGGCGCCGGCAGCTGGGGCCGGGCCAGCCACGAAAGCCGGGCCCGAGCCCGGGCCCGGGCCTGCTTGCTCAGCCTTCCGTTGCCAGGGGCCTGAGCCTGGGGGCCTCCCAATGGGGAACCCTGAGTCCCGCGCCACGAGTCCCCCGACCGTCCCGGCGACAACGGCACCTTTCGCGGCTTCGTCCTTGCCGCGGAGTCAGAGACCAGTCCGTTTCCCCACAGAGGCCAGCCCCCTCCAGGGGCGCCCCGGCCGCCCGCTACGGCGGAGGCGGACGCCGGCCACGGCGCCTGCATGCACTCTGCTCGGGGAAAACTCCCCGGCGCCGTGGCTGCCGGCCGCGACCCATCGTCGCGGCTCGTTTTCCGGGTGGCCGCGACATGCCCCGAGCGAGAAAGGGCCCTGCTCCACGCGGAACTGGGCGCTGACCAGGGCTGCCCAACGCCGGCCAATTCTCACGAGCGTTCTGCCAAATCGATCCCGATTTGGGCAGAACGCTCGTGAGAATTGGCCGGAAAACGCCCGGCGAACACACGTCGGGCACCACAGGGCCGCAGGGCCGCCCCCCGGTGCCCTGTCCGGGATCGTGGGTCGTCGCGTTCCGGCACCGCCGGGAGGAGCTCCGGGAGGCGGGCCCCGGGGCGGCCGACGCCTCCCGCTCCTCAGCCTCCGGGGGTCCCCTCCCTGGCGCCGGCAGCTGGGGCCGGGCCGGCCCCGACAGCCGGGCCCGGGCCCGGGCCTGCTTGCTCAGCCTTCCGTTGCCAGGGGCCTGAGCCTGGGGGCCTCCCCATGGGGAACCCTGAGTCCCGCGCCACGAGTCCCCCGACCGTCCCGGCGACAACGGCACCTTTCGCGGCTTCGTCCTAGCCGCGGAGTGAGAGACCAGTCCGTTTCCCTACAGAGGCCAGCCACCTCCAGGGGCGCCCCGGCCGCCCGCCACGGTGGAGGCGGACGCCCGGCCACGGCGCCTCCATGCACTCTGCTCGGGGAAAACTCCCCGGCGCCGCGGCTGCCGGCCGCGCCCCATCGTCGCGGCTCGTATTCCGGGTGGCCGCGCCATGCCCCAAGCGAGAAAGGGCCCTGCTCCACGCGGAACTGGGCGCTGACCAGGGCTGCCCAACGCCGGCCAATTCTCACGAGCGTTCTGCCCAAATCGATCCCGATTTGGGCAGAATGCTCGTGAGAATTGGCAGGAAAACGCCCGGCGAACACACTTCCGGCACCACAGGGCCGCAGGGCGGCCCCCCCGGGGCCCTGTCCGGGATCGCGGTTCGTCGCGTTCCGGCACCGCCGGGAGGAGCTCCGGGAGGCGGGCCCCGGGCGGCCGACGCCTCCCGCTCCTCAGCCTCCGGGGGTCCCCTCCCTGGCGCCGGCAGCTGGGGCCGGGCCAGCCCCGAAAGCAGGGCCCGGGCCCGGGCCTGCTTACTCAGCCTTCCGTTGCCACGGGCCTGAGCCTGGGGGCCTCCCCATGGGGAACCCTGAGTCCCGCGCCACGAGTCCCCCGACCGTCCCGGCGACAACGGCACCTTTCGCGGCTTCGTCCTAGCTGCGGAGTCAGAGACCAGTCCGTTTCCCCACAGAGGCCAGCCCCCTCCAGGGGCGCCCCGTCCGCCCGCCACGGCGGAGGCGGACGCCCGGCCACGGCGCCTCCATGCACTCTGCTCGGGGAAAACTCCCCGGCGCCGCGGCTGCCGGCCGCGCCCCATCGTCGCGGCTCGTGTTCCGGGTGGCCGCGACATGCCCCGAGCGAGAAAGGGCCCTGCTCCACGCGGAACTGGGCGCTGACCAGGGCTGCCCAACGCCGGCCAATTCTCACGAGCGTTCTGCCCAAATCGATCCCGATTTGGGCAGAACGCTCGTGAGAATTGGCCGGAAAACGCCCGGCGAACACACTTCGGGCACCACAGGGCCGCAGGGCGGCCCCCCCGGGGCCCTTTCCGGGATCGCGGGTCGTCGCGTTCCGGCACCGCCGGGAGGCGCTCCGGGAGGCGGGCCCCGGGGCGGCCGACGCCTCCCGCTCCTCAGCCTCCGGAGTTCCCCTCACTGGCGCCGGCAGCTGGGGCCGGGCCAGCCCCGAAAGCCGGGCCCGGGCCCGGGCCTGCTTGCTCAGCCTTCCGTTGCCAGGGGCCTGAGCCTGGGGGCCTCCCCATGGGGAACCCTGAGTCCCGCGCCACGAGTCCCCCGACCGTCCCGGCGACAACGGCACCTTTCGCGGCATCGTCCTATCCGCGGAGTCAGAGACCAGTCCGTTTCCCCACAGAGGCCAGCCCCCTCCAGGGGCGCCCCGGCCGCCCGCCACGGCGGAGGCGGACGCCCGGCCACGGCGCCTCCATGCACTCTGCTCGGGGAAAACTCCCCGGGGCCGCGGCTGCCGGCCGCGCCCCATCGTCGCGGCTCGTTTTCCGGGTGGCCGCGACATGCCCCGAGCGAGAAAGGGCCCTGCTCCACGCGGAACTGGGCGCTGACCAGGGCTGCCCAACTCCGGCCAATTCTCACGAGCGTTCTGCCCAAAGCGATCCCGATTTGGGCAGAACGCTCGTGAGAATTGGCCGGAAAACGCCCGGCGAACACACTTCGGGCACCACAGGGCCGCAGGGCGGCCCCCCCGGGGCCCTTTCCGGGATCGCGGGTCGTCGCGTTCCGGCACCGCCGGGAGGCGCTCCGGGAGGCGGGCCCCGGGGCGGCCGACGCCTCCCGCTCCTCAGCCTCCGGAGGTCCCCTCACTGGCGCTGGCAGCTGGGGCCGGGCCAGCCCCGAAAGCCGGGCCCGGGCCCGGGCCTGCTTGCTCAGCCTTCCGTTGCCAGGGGCCTGAGCCTGGGGGCCTCCCCATGGGGAACCCTGAGTCCCGCGCCACGAGTCCCCCGACCGTCCCGGCGACAACGGCACCTTTCGCGGCATCGTCCTATCCGCGGAGACAGAGACCAGTCCGTTTCCCCACAGAGGCCAGCCCCCTCCAGGGGCGCCCCGGCCGCCCGCCACGGCGGAGGCCGACGCCCGGCCACGGCGCCTCCATGCACTCTGCTCGGGGAAAACTCCCCGGCGCCGCGGCTGCCGGCCGCGCCCCATCGTCGCGGCTCGTTTTCCGGGTGGCCGCGACATGCCCCGAGCGAGAAAGGGCCCTGCTCCACGCGGAACTGGGCGCTGACCAGGGCTGCCCAACTCCGGCCAATTCTCACGAGCGTTCTGCCCAAAGCGATCCCGATTTGGGCAGAACGCTCGTGAGAATTGGCCGGAAAACGCCCGGCGAACACACTTCGGGCACCACAGGGCCGCAGGGCGGCCCCCCCGGGGCCCTGTCCGGGATCGCGGGTCGTCGCGTTCCGCACCGCCGGGAGGAGCTCCGGGAGGCGGGCCCCGGGGCGGCCGACGCCTCCCGCTCCTCAGCCTCCGGGGTTCCCCTCCCTGGCGCCGGCAGCTGGGGCCGGGCCAGCCCCGAAAGCCGGGCCCGGGCCCGGGCCTGATTGCTCAGCCTTCCGTTGCCAGGGGCCTGAGCCTGGGGGCCTCCCCATGGGGAACCCTGAGTCCCGTGCCACGAGTCCCCCGACCGTCCCGGCAACAACGGCACATTTCGCGGCTTCGTCCTAGCCGCGGAGTCAGAGACCAGTCCGTTTCCCCACAGAGGCTAGCCCCCTCCGGGGGCGCCCCGGCCGCCCGCCACGGCGGAGGTGGACGCCCGGCCACGGCGCCTGCATGCACTCTGCTCGGGGAAAACTCCCCGGCGCCGCGGCTGCCGGCCGCGCCCCATCGTCGCGGCTCGTTTTCCGGGTGGCCGCGACATGCCCCGAGCGAGAAAGGGCCCTGCTCCACGCGGAACTGGGCGCTGACCAGGGCTGCCCAACGCCGGCCAATTCTCACGAGCGTTCTGCCCAAATCGATCCCGATTTGGGCAGAACGCTCGTGAGAATTGGCCGGAAAACGCCCGGCGAAAACACTTCGGGCACCACAGGGCCGCAGGGCGGCCCCCCCGGGGCCCTGTCCGGGATCGCGGGTCGTCGCGTTCCGGTACCGCCGGGAGGAGCTCCGGGAGGCGGGCCCCGGGGCGGCCGACGCCTCCCGCTCCTCAACCTCCGGGGGTCCCCTCCCTGGCGCCGGCAGCTGGGGCCGGGCCAGCCCCGAAAGCCGGGCCCGGGCCCGGGCCTGCTTGCTCAGCCTTCCGTTGCCAGGGACCTGAGCCTGGGGGCCTCCCCATGGGGAACCCTGAGTCCCGCGCCACGAGTCCCCCGACCGTCCTGGCGACAACGGCACCTTTCGCGGCTTCGTCCTAGCCGCGGAGTCATAGACCAGTCCGTTTCCCCACAGAAGCCAGCCCCCTCCAGGGGCGCCCCGGCCGCCCGCCACGGCGGAGGCGGACGCCCGGCCACGGCGCCTCCATGCACTCTGCTCGGGTAAAACTCCCCGGCGCCGCGGCTGCCGGCCGCGCCCCATCGTCGCGGCTCGTTTTCCGGGTGGCCGCGGCATGCCCCGAGCGAGAAAGGGCCCTGCTCCACGCGGAACTGGGCGCTGACCAGGGCTGCCCAACGCCGGCCAACTCTCACGAGCGTTCTGCCCAAATCGATCCCGATTTGGGCAGAACGCTCGTGAGAATTGGCCGGAAAACGCCCGGCGAACACACTTCGGGCACCACAGGGCCGCAGGGCGGCCCCCCCGGGGCCCTGTCCGGGATCGCGGGTCGTCGCGTTCCGGCACCGCCGGGAGGAGCTCCGGGAGGCGTGCCCCGGGGAGGCCGACGCCTCCCGCTCCTCAGACTCCGGGGGTCTCCTCCCTGGCGCCGGCAGCTGGGGCCGGGCCAGCCCCGAAATCCGGGCCCAGGCCCGGGCCTGGTTGCTCGGCCTTCCTTTGCCAGGGGCCTGAGCCTGGGGGCCTCCCCATGGGGAACCCTGAGTCCCGCCCCACGAGTCCCCCTACCGTCCCGGCGACAACGCAACCTTTCGCGGCTTCGTCCTAGCCGCGGAGTCTGAGACAGTCCGTTTCCCACAGAGGCCAGCGCCCTCCAGGGGCGCCCCGGCCGCCCACCACGGGGGAGGCGGACGCCCGGCCACGGCGCCTCCATGCACTCTGCTCGGGGAAAACTCCCCGGCGCCGCGGCTGCCGGCCGCGCCCCATCGTCACGGCTCGTTTTCCGGGTGGCCGCGACATGCCCCGAGCGAGAAAGGGCCCTGCTCCACGCGGAACTGGGCGCTGACCAGGGCTGCCCAACGCCGGCCAATTCTCAGGAGCGTTCTGCCAAAATCGATCCCGATTTGGGCAGAACCCTCGTGAGAATTGGCCGGAAAACGCCCGGCGAACATACTTCGGGCACAACAGGGCCGCAGGGAGGCCCCCCCGGGGCCCTGTCCGGGATCGCGGGTCGTCTCTTTCCGGCACCGCCGGGAGGAGCTCCGGGAGGCGGGCCCCGGGGAGGCCGACGCCTCCCGCTCCTCAGCCTCCGGGGGTCCCCTCCCTGGCGCCGGCAGCTGAGGCCGGGCCAGCCCCGAAAGCCGGGCCCGGGCCCGGGCCTGCTTGCTCAGCCTTCCGTTGCCAGGGGACTGAGCCTGGGGGCCTCCCCATGGGGAACCCTGAGTCCCGCGCCACGAGTCCCCCGACCGTCCCGGCGACAACGGCACCTTTCGCGGCTTCGTCCTAGCCGCGGAGTCAGAGACCAGTCCGTTTCCCCACAGAGGCCAGCCCCCTCCAGGGGCGCCCTGGCCGCCCGCCACGGCGGAGGCGGACGCCCGGCCAAGGCGCCTCCATGCACTCTGCTCGGTGAAAACTCCCCGGGGCCGCTGCTGCCGGCCGCGCCCCATCGTCGCGGCTCGTTTTCCGGGTGGCCGCGACATGCCCCGAGCGAGAAAGGGCCCTGCTCCACGCGGAACTGGGCGCTGACCAGGGCTGCCCAACGCCGGCCAATTCTCACGAGCGTTCTGCCCAAATCGATCCCGATTTGTGCAGAACGCTCGTGAGAATTGGCCGGAAAACGACCGGCGAACACACTTCGGGCACCACAGGGCCGCAGGGCCGCCCCCCGGTGCCCTGTCCGGGATCGTGGGTCGTCGCGTTCCGGCACCGCCGGGAGGAGCTCCGGGAGGCGGGACCCGGGGCGGCCAACGCCTCCCGCTCCTCAGCCTCCGGGGGTCCCCTCCCTGGCGCCGGCAGCTGGGGCCGGGCCGGCCCCGAAAGCCGAGCCCGGGCCCGGGCCTGCTTGCTCAGCCTTCCGTTGCCAGGGGCCTGAGCCTGGGGGCCTCCCCATGGGGAACCCTGAGTCCCGCGCCACGAGTCCCCCGACCGTCCCGGCGACAACGGCACCTTTCGCGGCTTCGTCCTAGCCGCGGAGTGAGAGACCAGTCCGTTTCCCTACAGAGGCCAGCCCCCTCCAGGGGCGCCCCGGCCGCCCGCCACGGTGGAGGCGGACGCCCGGCCACGGCGCCTCCATGCACTCTGCTCGGGGAAAACTCCCCTGTGCCGCGGCTGCCGGCCGCGCCCCATCGTCGCGGCTCGTTTTCCAGGTGGCCGCGACATGCCCCAAGCGAGAAAGGGCCCTGCTCCACGCGGAACTGGGCGCTGACCAGGGCTGCCCAACGCTGGCCAATTCTCACGAGCGTTCTGTCCAAATCGATCCCGATTTGGGCAGAACGCTCGTGAGAATTGGCCGTAAAAT
>NW_025721399.1:0-77336 GCF_922984935.1 Meles meles
GCTTTTGAGCTCACTCAGCTGGCTGTGAGCAGCCAGAGGCCCCTCCATTGCTGGAAGCAAGAAAGAGTCATTCCTTGCCCCATGGCCTCTCCAGCATAAAGCTCCCAAGGAGCAGCTGGCTTCCCTGGGAACAGATGAGGGAGGGAGGGACGGAGGGCGGGCAAGCCCAAGAGGAGACCAGTCTCTTTGTAAACTCACCTCCGAAGTGACATCCTATCACTTTGGCCACATTCTGTCCTTTACAAGGGAGTCAGTAGTTCTGACTCGAATCAAGAGGTGGAGTATGGAACACAAAACGATGTGTACCCAAGATGGGAATCGTTGGAGACCCTTAAAGGCTGCCCTCCCTACTTGGCTGGGACTTGACCTCAGCTAGCCACCACTATAATCTCTGCATCCTTCTATTATTATATATTATGTTAGATTATATTATATGCACTATTATCTTTGCATAGAATCATCACATCCTAGGACGTGAACGAGGGGAACAATTTACCAAGCCCTTCTGGGATCCTTCAGCAGCTTGCCTAGAAGTTCCTTGCCCAAGGGTGCCTGTCAGTTCAGTGTCTGGCTCCTGATTTCGGTTCAGGGCTGATCACGTGATCTGGGAAATCCAGACCAGCGTCTGGTTCAGCACTTGAGTCCGAAGCCTGTCGAGGAATCTCTCTAACTCGGCCCCTCCCCGCCTGCATGTGTGTGCGTTCCTTTGTGTGTGTGTGTGTGTATGTGTGCGCCGTCACCCTTTCTGTCTCGAAGAAGAAGAAGAAGAAGAAGAAGAAGAAGAAGAAGAAGAAGAAGAAGAAGAAGAAGAAGAAGAAGAACAAGAACAAGAACAAGAACAAGAACAAGAAGAGGAACAGTAGTAGGCATAGTAGTAGAAGTTATTGGCACAGCAGGTGATCATTAGACAACCCTGGTTTGGAACGGGAGCTCTGAAATTCACTAGCTGTGTGATCTTGGGGGCAAGTTGTTTCCCCTGTCTGAACCTCAGTCAGACATGACACACTGGGTTATTGGGACGATGAAGGGATCGATACAAGACACTTCAAACCGTCCCTTGCTTGGCATAGAATCCCTTAATCAAATCCATTCTCAGTAGCAGGAGTCTCAGCCATTGGATATTTTTATTTTTATTTGTGTTACGCTGAACACTGAAAAATATTCTCTCACACTCATACGGCTCCAGGGAATATGGAGCATCAGGCTAAAGGATGGGGTGGATCTCAAGTCAAAGGAGCCATGGGTATGGCTGAAAGGGTAAGCACAGGAGCTTTTGTGCTCTGGTTGTGAGTGTTGGTGGCTGCTGGGCAAGGGAATCAGACCTGCAGGGGACCCGAGAACTTGGAGTCTGGCCAGTGCACCCCTTGCTCCCTTCTTGGGCTTCCTGGGTTTCAGGGGAGCCTTTGGCCCTTGAGGGTAATTGGAGGCCTGTGCCCGGAACAGCAGGAGCAGGAGCAGGAGGCCCCCCGGAGACCGGCTGGACCTTGGGCCCAGAGATGGCCAGCTTCTGCCTGAGGGCAATGGTTTTGGGCCTGGAGCCTTTGGAACTCCCTCTCTGCCCACAGGACAGCCTTCTGGCTCTCCTCACTCCTCTTCTCCACCAGGAGGCGCTCCCGCTCATGCAAGGAGGCGATTTGCTGCCATTTCTCGGTGCAGGTCGGCGGGCCATGTTTCCTATAGAGGCCCAAGTGCCAGTGGGCAGCATCCGCCTTCCTGCGCACCTTGGCAAGCTCGTTCTTCACTTGCAGGCAGCGTGCCTTCTCCTCCATCATCTTCCTCTCCAGGTGTCTGAGGTGCTCATCGCACAGCTTCGGCTCTGCCTCAAGCTTCAGGCGCAACTTCGGAATCTCACCGTCCAGGAGGGTGTTCCGAAGGTGAACAGGTCCTTGCTCAGCTTGGTGGCTTGTTGGGTTTCTTGGGAGCTCTTCATTCCTCTGACGTGCCTTCTTCAGTGCCCTGGACGGCTTTAATTGGTTCACGGGGCTCCCGCCTGAGGGCACGTGGTCAGGGGAGGAGGAGCCAGTCTCCACCTGCCTCCTTGAGCCCCCACCTTCCAGATGATCTCCAAGCAGCTCTAGCACATGCATCCCCTTCAGGAGGATCTGGCTGAGGGTGTGCTGTTGGCTCTGGCCCTCAGCGCTGGCCTGCCGCCGCACACCTCCTTCAGGAAGCTCTGGCCTGCCTGCCTGCCCTGCCTCGTCCTGCACTCTCTGTCCACAGCTGCCAATCTCCTGAACCAGCGGGTCTGCACTTGCCTGCAGATCACGGCTGTCCTTGAAGCCTTCTGGTGTTTTCCTCACCAGGGCTTCTCCATCTTCCTGGGCTGCTCCACAGATGGGATTTTCAGGAGGCAGCTGCTGAGGGCTCTTCAACAGCCTTTCCCCGAACTCCCTTCCGCAGTTGCGTGGTGTTTCCCACTGACCAATACCCGGCATCTTGATTCAGGGCAGCCAGAGCAAGAAGCTGGAACGGGAGAGGACTGGCCTTCGGCTCGGATGATGCGACAGCTCCACGGGCTTGTGCGTCCGGTTCGGTCTTCTCCATGCCTTTTCCAGAGACTTCCTCGTTCTGGGCACACTGCCACTTTCTTCTTCGGAAGCTGAGTGCACTCTTTCCCAGGAACACCACCACTGCAGTGCACACCAGGATCTCCCAGCGAAACCCAGAGACTCGTGGCACATGTGGCCAACGTTCGGATATCACCAACCCAGCAGCCCACAGCTGCTCCAGGACAGCCCACAGCGGCTCCAGAACTGTGTGGGGAGGCATTTGGATGGCCCCCCGCTGGCTCCAAAGAGCCTTGTGGCTTGGTCTCCGATCACCAGTGTCTTCTGGGCCACTAGGAAGTGCTTGGAACCCCTACGAGGGTTCCGTCTCCAACGCAAACCAGTGCCTGGCAACAGGAGCTGAAGGGAGGAGGGGTGGGGGAGGTGCACCTGAGTCTCCAAGGCACATCAGTGCCTGCAACCGGAGCTGACAGCAGGTGGGGTAGGGGAGGGGAATCGCTATATTGTACACCTGAAACAAAGACAACCCTATCGATCAATTTCTCGGAAGTGCAATTTAAACATTAAAAAAAATATATTTAAAAAGCAAACTAGGTATCCAAAGGAGAAATCTAACAAATATCCAAACACTGAGAAAGTATCCTTCTAGATGATCAAAGATCAAAGATCAAATCTCAATGCACTGAAGTGAAGGAAAATGAACATACAACATATGAAAATGTGTGGGACACAGCACAATCAATGGACAGCACCATGTAGAGCAATCACTGCCTATGTTAGAAAGGAGGAGGAGCATCTGGGAGGCTCAGTCAGTTAGTCCAACTCTTGATTTTGACTCGGGTCATGATGAAACTCGAGGTTGTGAGACTGAACCTGCATTGTGCTGGTGCTGGGCATGGAGGCTGTTTAATAATCTCTCTCTCTCTCTCTCTCTCTCTCTCTGTACCCCTTCCCTGTCTCTCTCTCTCTCTCTCTCTCTGTCTCAAAACAATAAGCTCTCCACGTCAGAACCTAGAAAAAGATGAGAAAATAAAACTAAAGAAGAAAACCAAAGGAATCCTTCCACCCAGTTTCAAGATCTACAGCTATAGTAATCAAAAATGTGTGGTGTTGGTGAAGGGATAGACAAATGGAACAGTATAAAGATAGATAAGTGGAACAGGATCAAACCCAGAAAGAGACCAACCACCAACATGTCAATGGGATTCTGACAAAGGGGAAAAGCAATTCAATGGAGGAGTGACAGCGTTTTGAAGAAATGGTGCTAGAGCAAGTGGACTTCCAGAGACAAAGAAGAAGAAGGAGAAGAAGAAGAGGGAGGGGCAGAGAGGAGGAGGAGGTGGAGGTGGAGGACGAGGAGGACGAGGACCACAATCGAAGGCTCATCCTCTGTACAAAACTGAACTCGTGGCGCCTGGGTGACTCAGTCGCTGGGGCAGCCAGCTCTTAATTTCGGCTCTTGTCATGCTCTCAGGGTCCCGGGACAAAATCAGGCTCCAAGCTCACTGGGGAGTCTGCTTAAGGACGCTCTTTTTGCTTCTCCCTCCACCCCACGCCCCACTCATGCGCATGCTCACTCTCTCAAAAAGAAAAATAAATTTGTTAAATTAACTCAAAATTAATCACCGCCTTCTACGTAAAATGATAAATCTTCTAGGGAAAAAAATGTCCAGAATGGACAGCTAGGTAAAGAATCCTCCGACTGGACATCAAATCATGTTCCGTTCAAGAAGAGTTGATTCATTAGACATGATCCAACAATCAGAATTGGAAGTGTGTCATGTGTGAAACACCTTGTGAAGAAGACCCAAAAGGGAAGCTACAAACTGGGAGAAAATAGGTGCAAACCACATACCTGATAAAGGACTCCTGTCGGAAGGAGAGAACCTCAAAAGTGGACCCCCAAAGAAGCAAGCCATCCAGTCTGAAAAGAACAAAAACAAAAAAAATGGGCAAAAGACCGAAACCCTTTACCAAAGAGTATACAGATGGAAATCCCATAAAAAGTTACCATCGGGGCAATTCAAATTCAAACTCCAATGAGCTCTCACTGCACACCTATCAGCATGATGCAAACCAAATGCACCCGAGAGGGAGAGAGAGACCCCACTCCCCAATGCAAGGCAGGATGTGGAACGACTGGATCGCTCCTGCATCGCTGTTGGGAATGGAAGGTGATAGAGCTCCCTCTTGAAAACAGTTCACAGTTCCTTTTCTTTTTCAAGGCCTGGATTTAAATTCCAGGGAACAAGCAGTAGAATATGCTTTTCGGGTGCACAGTAGAGTGACCCAACCCTCCACACAGTTTCTCTGAAAACTAGACTTACAACCACCCTAGGACCCCAGTCATTGCACTCTTGGCATTTCTCTGAGAGAAATCCAAACTTACGTTTGCTCAAAAACCTGTACAGGAACGGATCTGTGTCCTGATGGAAGCAGTGGGGCTGCCAAGGGGGTAGAAGTGACTGCAGTGGTTGGATATTGACACTGGACAGCCTTGTAAGAGATGTTCTCATCTTGCTTCTTTGAAGGCCCCTTCCCATTCATGGTGGTCCTGGGGACAAGGAGAAAAGGAATGTCAACGATTTCAAGAAGTGGAAAGGATTTCAAGAAGTTGAAACCAAGCATTAGAACACCATCTCTTCTACATGAATTCATTCTCATATTCACCCCCAGTCTCCCAAAGCAGACAGGAGGGGTCTGGTCCAACAGGGGTTGCGGGCAGTGGCCCTTCCACAGGCCATCTCCCCTCCAGTCTAGAAGTCCAACGACCAGGTCCCAGGCTTTCAACTCATCTCCTTCTCTCGGGGCCTTCTCTAGGGGCCCCAGGGAACTTCTGGGCTCTTTCTCTGCCTTCTAGGAGGCTCTGTGGGGCTGGGTCGAGTGCTCTCAGCCGACTTGGACCACACTGCCAGGTGTCTCCCCCTGCATTTGCCACCCTTCGACACAGGAGGATCAAGTGGGAGGATGTCCTCTCAGAGAGATCCATGGCGATCAGAATAGATGTCCTCTCTCTTCCATTGTTTACCCTCATCTCTCAGGCGTTTCTACCATCTCTTGATTTCCCTGGAATTTCAACCCCAGGAGAGGGGGGGTGGGTCAGAAGCCAAACATTTGGCTTCCCACTCCTGTCTTTCTTGAAGGTTTTCCCCGAACCAATGGGCCTAAAACAACATTCATAACCTGATATGGTTTCTGTGGGCCAGCCATCCAGGTGCAACTAGCCAGGTCCCTGTGGCTCAGGATCTCTCACAAGGCTGCAGTCCAGAGGGCCTCTGGATCTTCAGTCATCTGCGGGCTTGTTGGGGGTAAGTCTGCTTTTGAGCTCACTCAGCTGGCTGTGAGCAGCCAGAGGCCCTCCATTGCTGGAAGCAAGAAATAGTCATTCCTTGCCCCATGGGCCTCTCCAGCATAAAGCTCCCAAGGAGCAGCTGGCTTCCCTGGGAACAGATGCGGGAGGGAGGGACGGAGGGCGGGCAAGCCCAAGAGGAGACCAGTCTCTTTGTAAACTCACCTCCGAAGTGACATCCTATCACTTTGGCCACATTCTGTCCTTTACAAGGGAGTCAGTAGTTCTGACTCGAATCAAGAGGTGGAGTATGGAACACAAAACGATGTGTACCCAAGATGGGAATCGTTGGAGACCCTTAAAGGCTGCCCTCCCTACTTGGCTGGGACTTGACCTCAGCTAGCCACCACTATAATCTCTGCATCCTTATATTATTATATATTATGTTAGATTATATTACATGCACTATTATCTTTGCATAGAATCATCACATCCTAGGACGTGAACGAGGGGAACAATTTACCAAGCCCTTCTGGGATCCTTCAGCAGCTTGCCTAGAAGTTCCTTGCCCAAGGGTGCCTGTCAGTTCAGTGTCTGGCTCCTGATTTCGGTTCAGGGCTGATCACGTGATCTGGGAAATCCAGACCAGCGTCTGGTTCAGCACTTGAGTCCGAAGCCTGTCGAGGAATCTCTCTAACTCGGCCCCTCCCCCGCCTGCATGTGTGTGCGTTCCTTTGTGTGTGTGTGTGTGTATGTGTGCGCCGTCACCCTTTCTGTCTCGAAGAAGAAGAAGAAGAAGAAGAAGAAGAAGAAGAAGAAGAAGAAGAAGAAGAAGAAGAAGAAGAAGAAGAAGAAGAAGAAGAACAAGAACAAGAACAAGAACAAGAACAAGAAGAGGAACAGTAGTAGGCATAGTAGTAGAAGTTATTGGCACAGCAGGTGATCATTAGACAACCCTGGTTTGGAACGGGAGCTCTGAAATTCACTAGCTGTGTGATCTTGGGGCAAGTTGTTTCCCCTGTCTGAACCTCAGTCAGACATGACACACTGGGTTATTGGGACGATGAAGGGATCGATACAAGACACTTCAAACCGTCCCTTGCTTGGCATAGAATCCCTTAATCAAATCCATTCTCAGTAGCAGGAGTCTCAGCCATTGGATATTTTTATTTTTATTTGTGTTACGCTGAACACTGAAAAATATTCTCTCACACTCATACGGCTCCAGGGAATATGGAGCATCAGGCTAAAGGATGGGGTGGATCTCAAGTCAAAGGAGCCATGGGTATGGCTGAAAGGGTAAGCACAGGAGCTTTTGTGCTCTGGTTGTGAGTGTTGGTGGCTGCTGGGCAAGGGAATCAGACCTGCAGGGGACCCGAGAACTTGGAGTCTGGCCAGTGCACCCTTGCTCCCTTCTTGGGCTTCCTGGGTTTCAGGGGAGCCTTTGGCCCTTGAGGGTAATTGGAGGCTGTGCCCGGAACAGCAGGAGCAGGAGCAGGAGGCCCCCCGGAGACCGGCTGGACCTTGGGCCCAGAGATGGCCAGCTTCTGCCTGAGGCAATGGTTTTGGGCCTGGAGCCTTTGGAACTCCCTCTCTGCCCACAGGACAGCCTTCTGGCTCTCCTCACTCCTCTTCTCCACCAGGAGGCGCTCCCGCTCATGCAAGGAGGCGATTTGCTGCCATTCTCGGTGCAGGTCGGCGGCCATGTTCCTATAGAGGCCCAAGTGCCAGTGGGCAGCATCCGCCTTCCTGCGCACCTTGGCAAGCTCGTTCTTCACTTGCAGGCAGCGTGCCTTCTCCTCCATCATCTTCCTCTCCAGGTGTCTGAGGTGCTCATCGCACAGCTTCGGCTCTGCCTCAAGCTTCAGGCGCAACTTCGGAATCTCACCGTCCAGGAGGGTGTTCCGAAGGTGAACAGGTCCTTGCTCAGCTTGGTGGCTTGTTGGGTTTCTTGGGAGCTCTTCATTCCTCTGACGTGCCTTCTTCAGTGCCCTGGACGGCTTTAATTGGTTCACGGGGCTCCCGCCTGAGGGCACGTGGTCAGGGGAGGAGGAGCCAGTCTCCACCTGCCTCCTTGAGCCCCCACCTTCCAGATGATCTCCAAGCAGCTCTAGCACATGCATCCCCTTCAGGAGGATCTGGCTGAGGGTGTGCTGTTGGCTCTGGCCCTCAGCGCTGGCCTGCCGCCGCACACCTCCTTCAGGAAGCTCTGGCCTGCCTGCCTGCCCTGCCTCGTCCTGCACTCTCTGTCCACAGCTGCCAATCTCCTGAACCAGCGGGTCTGCACTTGCCTGCAGATCACGGCTGTCCTTGAAGCCTTCTGGTGTTTTCCTCACCAGGGCTTCTCCATCTTCCTGGGCTGCTCCACAGATGGGATTTTCAGGAGGCAGCTGCTGAGGGCTCTTCAACAGCCTTTCCCGAACTCCCTTCCGCAGTTGCGTGGTGTTTCCCACTGACCAATACCCGGCATCTTGATTCAGGGCAGCCAGAGCAAGAAGCTGGAACGGGAGAGGACTGGCCTTCGGCTCGGATGATGCGACAGCTCCACGGGCTTGTGCGTCCGGTTCGGTCTTCTCCATGCCTTTTCCAGAGACTTCCTCGTTCTGGGCACACTGCCACTTTCTTCTTCGGAAGCTGAGTGCACTCTTTCCCAGGAACACCACCACTGCAGTGCACACCAGGATCTCCCAGCGAAACCCAGAGACTCGTGGCACATGTGGCCAACGTTCGGATATCACCAACCCAGCAGCCCACAGCTGCTCCAGGACAGCCCACAGCGGCTCCAGAACTGTGTGGGGAGGCATTTGGATGGCCCCCCGCTGGCTCCAAAGAGCCTTGTGGCTTGGTCTCCGATCACCAGTGTCTTCTGGGCCACTAGGAAGTGCTTGGAACCCCTACGAGGGTTCCGTCTCCAACGCAAACCAGTGCCTGGCAACAGGAGCTGAAGGGAGGAGGGGTGGGGGAGGTGCACCTGAGTCTCCAAGGCACATCAGTGCCTGCAACCGGAGCTGACAGCAGGTGGGGTAGGGGAGGGGAATCGCTATATTGTACACCTGAAACAAAGACAACCCTATCGATCAATTTCTCGGAAGTGCAATTTAAACATTAAAAAAAATATATTTAAAAAGCAAACTAGGTATCCAAAGGAGAAATCTAACAAATATCCAAACACTGAGAAAGTATCCTTCTAGATGATCAAAGATCAAAGATCAAATCTCAATGCACTGAAGTGAAGGAAAATGAACATACAACATATGAAAATGTGTGGGACACAGCACAATCAATGGACAGCACCATGTAGAGCAATCACTGCCTATGTTAGAAAGGAGGAGGAGCATCTGGGAGGCTCAGTCAGTTAGTCCAACTCTTGATTTTGACTCGGGTCATGATGAAACTCGAGGTTGTGAGACTGAACCTGCATTGTGCTGGTGCTGGGCATGGAGGCTGTTTAATAATCTCTCTCTCTCTCTCTCTCTCTCTCTCTGTACCCCTTCCCTGTCTCTCTCTCTCTCTCTCTCTCTGTCTCAAAACAATAAGCTCTCCACGTCAGAACCTAGAAAAAGATGAGAAAATAAAACTAAAGAAGAAAACCAAAGGAATCCTTCCACCCAGTTTCAAGATCTACAGCTATAGTAATCAAAAATGTGTGGTGTTGGTGAAGGGATAGACAAATGGAACAGTATAAAGATAGATAAGTGGAACAGGATCAAACCCAGAAAGAGACCAACCACCAACATGTCAATGGGATTCTGACAAAGGGGAAAAGCAATTCAATGGAGGAGTGACAGCGTTTTGAAGAAATGGTGCTAGAGCAAGTGGACTTCCAGAGACAAAGAAGAAGAAGGAGAAGAAGAAGAGGGAGGGGCAGAGAGGAGGAGGAGGTGGAGGTGGAGGACGAGGAGGACGAGGACCACAATCGAAGGCTCATCCTCTGTACAAAACTGAACTCGTGGCGCCTGGGTGACTCAGTCGCTGGGGCAGCCAGCTCTTAATTTCGGCTCTTGTCATGCTCTCAGGGTCCCGGGACAAAATCAGGCTCCAAGCTCACTGGGGAGTCTGCTTAAGGACGCTCTTTTTGCTTCTCCCTCCACCCCACGCCCCACTCATGCGCATGCTCACTCTCTCAAAAAGAAAAATAAATTTGTTAAATTAACTCAAAATTAATCACCGCCTTCTACGTAAAATGATAAATCTTCTAGGGAAAAAAATGTCCAGAATGGACAGCTAGGTAAAGAATCCTCCGACTGGACATCAAATCATGTTCCGTTCAAGAAGAGTTGATTCATTAGACATGATCCAACAATCAGAATTGGAAGTGTGTCATGTGTGAAACACCTTGTGAAGAAGACCCAAAAGGGAAGCTACAAACTGGGAGAAAATAGGTGCAAACCACATACCTGATAAAGGACTCCTGTCGGAAGGAGAGAACCTCAAAAGTGGACCCCCAAAGAAGCAAGCCATCCAGTCTGAAAAGAACAAAAACAAAAAAAATGGGCAAAAGACCGAAACCCTTTACCAAAGAGTATACAGATGGAAATCCCATAAAAAGTTACCATCGGGGCAATTCAAATTCAAACTCCAATGAGCTCTCACTGCACACCTATCAGCATGATGCAAACCAAATGCACCCGAGAGGGAGAGAGAGACCCCACTCCCCAATGCAAGGCAGGATGTGGAACGACTGGATCGCTCCTGCATCGCTGTTGGGAATGGAAGGTGATAGAGCTCCCTCTTGAAAACAGTTCACAGTTCCTTTTCTTTTTCAAGGCCTGGATTTAAATTCCAGGGAACAAGCAGTAGAATATGCTTTTCGGGTGCACAGTAGAGTGACCCAACCCTCCACACAGTTTCTCTGAAAACTAGACTTACAACCACCCTAGGACCCCAGTCATTGCACTCTTGGCATTTCTCTGAGAGAAATCCAAACTTACGTTTGCTCAAAAACCTGTACAGGAACGGATCTGTGTCCTGATGGAAGCAGTGGGGCTGCCAAGGGGGTAGAAGTGACTGCAGTGGTTGGATATTGACACTGGACAGCCTTGTAAGAGATGTTCTCATCTTGCTTCTTTGAAGGCCCCTTCCCATTCATGGTGGTCCTGGGGACAAGGAGAAAAGGAATGTCAACGATTTCAAGAAGTGGAAAGGATTTCAAGAAGTTGAAACCAAGCATTAGAACACCATCTCTTCTACATGAATTCATTCTCATATTCACCCCCAGTCTCCCAAAGCAGACAGGAGGGGTCTGGTCCAACAGGGGTTGCGGGCAGTGGCCCTTCCACAGGCCATCTCCCCTCCAGTCTAGAAGTCCAACGACCAGGTCCCAGGCTTTCAACTCATCTCCTTCTCTCGGGGCCTTCTCTAGGGGCCCCAGGGAACTTCTGGGCTCTTTCTCTGCCTTCTAGGAGGCTCTGTGGGGCTGGGTCGAGTGCTCTCAGCCGACTTGGACCACACTGCCAGGTGTCTCCCCCTGCATTTGCCACCCTTCGACACAGGAGGATCAAGTGGGAGGATGTCCTCTCAGAGAGATCCATGGCGATCAGAATAGATGTCCTCTCTCTTCCATTGTTTACCCTCATCTCTCAGGCGTTTCTACCATCTCTTGATTTCCCTGGAATTTCAACCCCAGGAGAGGGGGGGTGGGTCAGAAGCCAAACATTTGGCTTCCCACTCCTGTCTTTCTTGAAGGTTTTCCCCGAACCAATGGGCCTAAAACAACATTCATAACCTGATATGGTTTCTGTGGGCCAGCCATCCAGGTGCAACTAGCCAGGTCCCTGTGGCTCAGGATCTCTCACAAGGCTGCAGTCCAGAGGGCCTCTGGATCTTCAGTCATCTGCGGGCTTGTTGGGGGTAAGTCTGCTTTTGAGCTCACTCAGCTGGCTGTGAGCAGCCAGAGGCCCTCCATTGCTGGAAGCAAGAAATAGTCATTCCTTGCCCCATGGGCCTCTCCAGCATAAAGCTCCCAAGGAGCAGCTGGCTTCCCTGGGAACAGATGCGGGAGGGAGGGACGGAGGGCGGGCAAGCCCAAGAGGAGACCAGTCTCTTTGTAAACTCACCTCCGAAGTGACATCCTATCACTTTGGCCACATTCTGTCCTTTACAAGGGAGTCAGTAGTTCTGACTCGAATCAAGAGGTGGAGTATGGAACACAAAACGATGTGTACCCAAGATGGGAATCGTTGGAGACCCTTAAAGGCTGCCCTCCCTACTTGGCTGGGACTTGACCTCAGCTAGCCACCACTATAATCTCTGCATCCTTCTATTATTATATATTATGTTAGATTATATTATATGCACTATTATCTTTGCATAGAATCATCACATCCTAGGACGTGAACGAGGGGAACAATTTACCAAGCCCTTCTGGGATCCTTCAGCAGCTTGCCTAGAAGTTCCTTGCCCAAGGGTGCCTGTCAGTTCAGTGTCTGGCTCCTGATTTCGGTTCAGGGCTGATCACGTGATCTGGGAAATCCAGACCAGCGTCTGGTTCAGCACTTGAGTCCGAAGCCTGTCGAGGAATCTCTCTAACTCGGCCCCTCCCCCGCCTGCATGTGTGTGCGTTCCTTTGTGTGTGTGTGTGTGTATGTGTGCGCCGTCACCCTTTCTGTCTCGAAGAAGAAGAAGAAGAAGAAGAAGAAGAAGAAGAAGAAGAAGAAGAAGAAGAAGAAGAAGAAGAAGAAGAAGAAGAAGAAGAAGAAGAACAAGAACAAGAACAAGAACAAGAACAAGAAGAGGAACAGTAGTAGGCATAGTAGTAGAAGTTATTGGCACAGCAGGTGATCATTAGACAACCCTGGTTTGGAACGGGAGCTCTGAAATTCACTAGCTGTGTGATCTTGGGGCAAGTTGTTTCCCCTGTCTGAACCTCAGTCAGACATGACACACTGGGTTATTGGGACGATGAAGGGATCGATACAAGACACTTCAAACCGTCCCTTGCTTGGCATAGAATCCCTTAATCAAATCCATTCTCAGTAGCAGGAGTCTCAGCCATTGGATATTTTTATTTTTATTTGTGTTACGCTGAACACTGAAAAATATTCTCTCACACTCATACGGCTCCAGGGAATATGGAGCATCAGGCTAAAGGATGGGGTGGATCTCAAGTCAAAGGAGCCATGGGTATGGCTGAAAGGGTAAGCACAGGAGCTTTTGTGCTCTGGTTGTGAGTGTTGGTGGCTGCTGGGCAAGGGAATCAGACCTGCAGGGGACCCGAGAACTTGGAGTCTGGCCAGTGCACCCTTGCTCCCTTCTTGGGCTTCCTGGGTTTCAGGGGAGCCTTTGGCCCTTGAGGGTAATTGGAGGCTGTGCCCGGAACAGCAGGAGCAGGAGCAGGAGGCCCCCCGGAGACCGGCTGGACCTTGGGCCCAGAGATGGCCAGCTTCTGCCTGAGGCAATGGTTTTGGGCCTGGAGCCTTTGGAACTCCCTCTCTGCCCACAGGACAGCCTTCTGGCTCTCCTCACTCCTCTTCTCCACCAGGAGGCGCTCCCGCTCATGCAAGGAGGCGATTTGCTGCCATTCTCGGTGCAGGTCGGCGGCCATGTTCCTATAGAGGCCCAAGTGCCAGTGGGCAGCATCCGCCTTCCTGCGCACCTTGGCAAGCTCGTTCTTCACTTGCAGGCAGCGTGCCTTCTCCTCCATCATCTTCCTCTCCAGGTGTCTGAGGTGCTCATCGCACAGCTTCGGCTCTGCCTCAAGCTTCAGGCGCAACTTCGGAATCTCACCGTCCAGGAGGGTGTTCCGAAGGTGAACAGGTCCTTGCTCAGCTTGGTGGCTTGTTGGGTTTCTTGGGAGCTCTTCATTCCTCTGACGTGCCTTCTTCAGTGCCCTGGACGGCTTTAATTGGTTCACGGGGCTCCCGCCTGAGGGCACGTGGTCAGGGGAGGAGGAGCCAGTCTCCACCTGCCTCCTTGAGCCCCCACCTTCCAGATGATCTCCAAGCAGCTCTAGCACATGCATCCCCTTCAGGAGGATCTGGCTGAGGGTGTGCTGTTGGCTCTGGCCCTCAGCGCTGGCCTGCCGCCGCACACCTCCTTCAGGAAGCTCTGGCCTGCCTGCCTGCCCTGCCTCGTCCTGCACTCTCTGTCCACAGCTGCCAATCTCCTGAACCAGCGGGTCTGCACTTGCCTGCAGATCACGGCTGTCCTTGAAGCCTTCTGGTGTTTTCCTCACCAGGGCTTCTCCATCTTCCTGGGCTGCTCCACAGATGGGATTTTCAGGAGGCAGCTGCTGAGGGCTCTTCAACAGCCTTTCCCGAACTCCCTTCCGCAGTTGCGTGGTGTTTCCCACTGACCAATACCCGGCATCTTGATTCAGGGCAGCCAGAGCAAGAAGCTGGAACGGGAGAGGACTGGCCTTCGGCTCGGATGATGCGACAGCTCCACGGGCTTGTGCGTCCGGTTCGGTCTTCTCCATGCCTTTTCCAGAGACTTCCTCGTTCTGGGCACACTGCCACTTTCTTCTTCGGAAGCTGAGTGCACTCTTTCCCAGGAACACCACCACTGCAGTGCACACCAGGATCTCCCAGCGAAACCCAGAGACTCGTGGCACATGTGGCCAACGTTCGGATATCACCAACCCAGCAGCCCACAGCTGCTCCAGGACAGCCCACAGCGGCTCCAGAACTGTGTGGGGAGGCATTTGGATGGCCCCCCGCTGGCTCCAAAGAGCCTTGTGGCTTGGTCTCCGATCACCAGTGTCTTCTGGGCCACTAGGAAGTGCTTGGAACCCCTACGAGGGTTCCGTCTCCAACGCAAACCAGTGCCTGGCAACAGGAGCTGAAGGGAGGAGGGGTGGGGGAGGTGCACCTGAGTCTCCAAGGCACATCAGTGCCTGCAACCGGAGCTGACAGCAGGTGGGGTAGGGGAGGGGAATCGCTATATTGTACACCTGAAACAAAGACAACCCTATCGATCAATTTCTCGGAAGTGCAATTTAAACATTAAAAAAAATATATTTAAAAAGCAAACTAGGTATCCAAAGGAGAAATCTAACAAATATCCAAACACTGAGAAAGTATCCTTCTAGATGATCAAAGATCAAAGATCAAATCTCAATGCACTGAAGTGAAGGAAAATGAACATACAACATATGAAAATGTGTGGGACACAGCACAATCAATGGACAGCACCATGTAGAGCAATCACTGCCTATGTTAGAAAGGAGGAGGAGCATCTGGGAGGCTCAGTCAGTTAGTCCAACTCTTGATTTTGACTCGGGTCATGATGAAACTCGAGGTTGTGAGACTGAACCTGCATTGTGCTGGTGCTGGGCATGGAGGCTGTTTAATAATCTCTCTCTCTCTCTCTCTCTCTCTCTCTGTACCCCTTCCCTGTCTCTCTCTCTCTCTCTCTCTCTGTCTCAAAACAATAAGCTCTCCACGTCAGAACCTAGAAAAAGATGAGAAAATAAAACTAAAGAAGAAAACCAAAGGAATCCTTCCACCCAGTTTCAAGATCTACAGCTATAGTAATCAAAAATGTGTGGTGTTGGTGAAGGGATAGACAAATGGAACAGTATAAAGATAGATAAGTGGAACAGGATCAAACCCAGAAAGAGACCAACCACCAACATGTCAATGGGATTCTGACAAAGGGGAAAAGCAATTCAATGGAGGAGTGACAGCGTTTTGAAGAAATGGTGCTAGAGCAAGTGGACTTCCAGAGACAAAGAAGAAGAAGGAGAAGAAGAAGAGGGAGGGGCAGAGAGGAGGAGGAGGTGGAGGTGGAGGACGAGGAGGACGAGGACCACAATCGAAGGCTCATCCTCTGTACAAAACTGAACTCGTGGCGCCTGGGTGACTCAGTCGCTGGGGCAGCCAGCTCTTAATTTCGGCTCTTGTCATGCTCTCAGGGTCCCGGGACAAAATCAGGCTCCAAGCTCACTGGGGAGTCTGCTTAAGGACGCTCTTTTTGCTTCTCCCTCCACCCCACGCCCCACTCATGCGCATGCTCACTCTCTCAAAAAGAAAAATAAATTTGTTAAATTAACTCAAAATTAATCACCGCCTTCTACGTAAAATGATAAATCTTCTAGGGAAAAAAATGTCCAGAATGGACAGCTAGGTAAAGAATCCTCCGACTGGACATCAAATCATGTTCCGTTCAAGAAGAGTTGATTCATTAGACATGATCCAACAATCAGAATTGGAAGTGTGTCATGTGTGAAACACCTTGTGAAGAAGACCCAAAAGGGAAGCTACAAACTGGGAGAAAATAGGTGCAAACCACATACCTGATAAAGGACTCCTGTCGGAAGGAGAGAACCTCAAAAGTGGACCCCCAAAGAAGCAAGCCATCCAGTCTGAAAAGAACAAAAACAAAAAAAATGGGCAAAAGACCGAAACCCTTTACCAAAGAGTATACAGATGGAAATCCCATAAAAAGTTACCATCGGGGCAATTCAAATTCAAACTCCAATGAGCTCTCACTGCACACCTATCAGCATGATGCAAACCAAATGCACCCGAGAGGGAGAGAGAGACCCCACTCCCCAATGCAAGGCAGGATGTGGAACGACTGGATCGCTCCTGCATCGCTGTTGGGAATGGAAGATGATAGAGCTCCCTCTTGAAAACAGTTCACAGTTCCTTTTCTTTTTCAAGGCCTGGATTTAAATTCCAGGGAACAAGCAGTAGAATATGCTTTTCGGGTGCACAGTAGAGTGACCCAACCCTCCACACAGTTTCTCTGAAAACTAGACTTACAACCACCCTAGGACCCCAGTCATTGCACTCTTGGCATTTCTCTGAGAGAAATCCAAACTTACGTTTGCTCAAAAACCTGTACAGGAACGGATCTGTGTCCTGATGGAAGCAGTGGGGCTGCCAAGGGGGTAGAAGTGACTGCAGTGGTTGGATATTGACACTGGACAGCCTTGTAAGAGATGTTCTCATCTTGCTTCTTTGAAGGCCCCTTCCCATTCATGGTGGTCCTGGGGACAAGGAGAAAAGGAATGTCAACGATTTCAAGAAGTGGAAAGGATTTCAAGAAGTTGAAACCAAGCATTAGAACACCATCTCTTCTACATGAATTCATTCTCATATTCACCCCCAGTCTCCCAAAGCAGACAGGAGGGGTCTGGTCCAACAGGGGTTGCGGGCAGTGGCCCTTCCACAGGCCATCTCCCCTCCAGTCTAGAAGTCCAACGACCAGGTCCCAGGCTTTCAACTCATCTCCTTCTCTCGGGGCCTTCTCTAGGGGCCCCAGGGAACTTCTGGGCTCTTTCTCTGCCTTCTAGGAGGCTCTGTGGGGCTGGGTCGAGTGCTCTCAGCCGACTTGGACCACACTGCCAGGTGTCTCCCCCTGCATTTGCCACCCTTCGACACAGGAGGATCAAGTGGGAGGATGTCCTCTCAGAGAGATCCATGGCGATCAGAATAGATGTCCTCTCTCTTCCATTGTTTACCCTCATCTCTCAGGCGTTTCTACCATCTCTTGATTTCCCTGGAATTTCAACCCCAGGAGAGGGGGGGTGGGTCAGAAGCCAAACATTTGGCTTCCCACTCCTGTCTTTCTTGAAGGTTTTCCCCGAACCAATGGGCCTAAAACAACATTCATAACCTGATATGGTTTCTGTGGGCCAGCCATCCAGGTGCAACTAGCCAGGTCCCTGTGGCTCAGGATCTCTCACAAGGCTGCAGTCCAGAGGGCCTCTGGATCTTCAGTCATCTGCGGGCTTGTTGGGGGTAAGTCTGCTTTTGAGCTCACTCAGCTGGCTGTGAGCAGCCAGAGGCCCTCCATTGCTGGAAGCAAGAAATAGTCATTCCTTGCCCCATGGGCCTCTCCAGCATAAAGCTCCCAAGGAGCAGCTGGCTTCCCTGGGAACAGATGCGGGAGGGAGGGACGGAGGGCGGGCAAGCCCAAGAGGAGACCAGTCTCTTTGTAAACTCACCTCCGAAGTGACATCCTATCACTTTGGCCACATTCTGTCCTTTACAAGGGAGTCAGTAGTTCTGACTCGAATCAAGAGGTGGAGTATGGAACACAAAACGATGTGTACCCAAGATGGGAATCGTTGGAGACCCTTAAAGGCTGCCCTCCCTACTTGGCTGGGACTTGACCTCAGCTAGCCACCACTATAATCTCTGCATCCTTCTATTATTATATATTATGTTAGATTATATTATATGCACTATTATCTTTGCATAGAATCATCACATCCTAGGACGTGAACGAGGGGAACAATTTACCAAGCCCTTCTGGGATCCTTCAGCAGCTTGCCTAGAAGTTCCTTGCCCAAGGGTGCCTGTCAGTTCAGTGTCTGGCTCCTGATTTCGGTTCAGGGCTGATCACGTGATCTGGGAAATCCAGACCAGCGTCTGGTTCAGCACTTGAGTCCGAAGCCTGTCGAGGAATCTCTCTAACTCGGCCCCTCCCCCGCCTGCATGTGTGTGCGTTCCTTTGTGTGTGTGTGTGTGTATGTGTGCGCCGTCACCCTTTCTGTCTCGAAGAAGAAGAAGAAGAAGAAGAAGAAGAAGAAGAAGAAGAAGAAGAAGAAGAAGAAGAAGAAGAAGAAGAAGAAGAAGAAGAAGAAGAAGAAGAACAAGAACAAGAACAAGAACAAGAACAAGAACAAGAAGAGGAACAGTAGTAGGCATAGTAGTAGAAGTTATTGGCACAGCAGGTGATCATTAGACAACCCTGGTTTGGAACGGGAGCTCTGAAATTCACTAGCTGTGTGATCTTGGGGCAAGTTGTTTCCCCTGTCTGAACCTCAGTCAGACATGACACACTGGGTTATTGGGACGATGAAGGGATCGATACAAGACACTTCAAACCGTCCCTTGCTTGGCATAGAATCCCTTAATCAAATCCATTCTCAGTAGCAGGAGTCTCAGCCATTGGATATTTTTATTTTTATTTGTGTTACGCTGAACACTGAAAAATATTCTCTCACACTCATACGGCTCCAGGGAATATGGAGCATCAGGCTAAAGGATGGGGTGGATCTCAAGTCAAAGGAGCCATGGGTATGGCTGAAAGGGTAAGCACAGGAGCTTTTGTGCTCTGGTTGTGAGTGTTGGTGGCTGCTGGGCAAGGGAATCAGACCTGCAGGGGACCCGAGAACTTGGAGTCTGGCCAGTGCACCCTTGCTCCCTTCTTGGGCTTCCTGGGTTTCAGGGGAGCCTTTGGCCCTTGAGGGTAATTGGAGGCTGTGCCCGGAACAGCAGGAGCAGGAGCAGGAGGCCCCCCGGAGACCGGCTGGACCTTGGGCCCAGAGATGGCCAGCTTCTGCCTGAGGCAATGGTTTTGGGCCTGGAGCCTTTGGAACTCCCTCTCTGCCCACAGGACAGCCTTCTGGCTCTCCTCACTCCTCTTCTCCACCAGGAGGCGCTCCCGCTCATGCAAGGAGGCGATTTGCTGCCATTCTCGGTGCAGGTCGGCGGCCATGTTCCTATAGAGGCCCAAGTGCCAGTGGGCAGCATCCGCCTTCCTGCGCACCTTGGCAAGCTCGTTCTTCACTTGCAGGCAGCGTGCCTTCTCCTCCATCATCTTCCTCTCCAGGTGTCTGAGGTGCTCATCGCACAGCTTCGGCTCTGCCTCAAGCTTCAGGCGCAACTTCGGAATCTCACCGTCCAGGAGGGTGTTCCGAAGGTGAACAGGTCCTTGCTCAGCTTGGTGGCTTGTTGGGTTTCTTGGGAGCTCTTCATTCCTCTGACGTGCCTTCTTCAGTGCCCTGGACGGCTTTAATTGGTTCACGGGGCTCCCGACTGAGGGCACGTGGTCAGGGGAGGAGGAGCCAGTCTCCACCTGCCTCCTTGAGCCCCCACCTTCCAGATGATCTCCAAGCAGCTCTAGCACATGCATCCCCTTCAGGAGGATCTGGCTGAGGGTGTGCTGTTGGCTCTGGCCCTCAGCGCTGGCCTGCCGCCGCACACCTCCTTCAGGAAGCTCTGGCCTGCCTGCCTGCCCTGCCTCGTCCTGCACTCTCTGTCCACAGCTGCCAATCTCCTGAACCAGCGGGTCTGCACTTGCCTGCAGATCACGGCTGTCCTTGAAGCCTTCTGGTGTTTTCCTCACCAGGGCTTCTCCATCTTCCTGGGCTGCTCCACAGATGGGATTTTCAGGAGGCAGCTGCTGAGGGCTCTTCAACAGCCTTTCCCGAACTCCCTTCCGCAGTTGCGTGGTGTTTCCCACTGACCAATACCCGGCATCTTGATTCAGGGCAGCCAGAGCAAGAAGCTGGAACGGGAGAGGACTGGCCTTCGGCTCGGATGATGCGACAGCTCCACGGGCTTGTGCGTCCGGTTCGGTCTTCTCCATGCCTTTTCCAGAGACTTCCTCGTTCTGGGCACACTGCCACTTTCTTCTTCGGAAGCTGAGTGCACTCTTTCCCAGGAACACCACCACTGCAGTGCACACCAGGATCTCCCAGCGAAACCCAGAGACTCGTGGCACATGTGGCCAACGTTCGGATATCACCAACCCAGCAGCCCACAGCTGCTCCAGGACAGCCCACAGCGGCTCCAGAACTGTGTGGGGAGGCATTTGGATGGCCCCCCGCTGGCTCCAAAGAGCCTTGTGGCTTGGTCTCCGATCACCAGTGTCTTCTGGGCCACTAGGAAGTGCTTGGAACCCCTACGAGGGTTCCGTCTCCAACGCAAACCAGTGCCTGGCAACAGGAGCTGAAGGGAGGAGGGGTGGGGGAGGTGCACCTGAGTCTCCAAGGCACATCAGTGCCTGCAACCGGAGCTGACAGCAGGTGGGGTAGGGGAGGGGAATCGCTATATTGTACACCTGAAACAAAGACAACCCTATCGATCAATTTCTCGGAAGTGCAATTTAAACATTAAAAAAAATATATTTAAAAAGCAAACTAGGTATCCAAAGGAGAAATCTAACAAATATCCAAACACTGAGAAAGTATCCTTCTAGATGATCAAAGATCAAAGATCAAATCTCAATGCACTGAAGTGAAGGAAAATGAACATACAACATATGAAAATGTGTGGGACACAGCACAATCAATGGACAGCACCATGTAGAGCAATCACTGCCTATGTTAGAAAGGAGGAGGAGCATCTGGGAGGCTCAGTCAGTTAGTCCAACTCTTGATTTTGACTCGGGTCATGATGAAACTCGAGGTTGTGAGACTGAACCTGCATTGTGCTGGTGCTGGGCATGGAGGCTGTTTAATAATCTCTCTCTCTCTCTCTCTCTCTCTCTCTGTACCCCTTCCCTGTCTCTCTCTCTCTCTCTCTCTCTGTCTCAAAACAATAAGCTCTCCACGTCAGAACCTAGAAAAAGATGAGAAAATAAAACTAAAGAAGAAAACCAAAGGAATCCTTCCACCCAGTTTCAAGATCTACAGCTATAGTAATCAAAAATGTGTGGTGTTGGTGAAGGGATAGACAAATGGAACAGTATAAAGATAGATAAGTGGAACAGGATCAAACCCAGAAAGAGACCAACCACCAACATGTCAATGGGATTCTGACAAAGGGGAAAAGCAATTCAATGGAGGAGTGACAGCGTTTTGAAGAAATGGTGCTAGAGCAAGTGGACTTCCAGAGACAAAGAAGAAGAAGGAGAAGAAGAAGAGGGAGGGGCAGAGAGGAGGAGGAGGTGGAGGTGGAGGACGAGGAGGACGAGGACCACAATCGAAGGCTCATCCTCTGTACAAAACTGAACTCGTGGCGCCTGGGTGACTCAGTCGCTGGGGCAGCCAGCTCTTAATTTCGGCTCTTGTCATGCTCTCAGGGTCCCGGGACAAAATCAGGCTCCAAGCTCACTGGGGAGTCTGCTTAAGGACGCTCTTTTTGCTTCTCCCTCCACCCCACGCCCCACTCATGCGCATGCTCACTCTCTCAAAAAGAAAAATAAATTTGTTAAATTAACTCAAAATTAATCACCGCCTTCTACGTAAAATGATAAATCTTCTAGGGAAAAAAATGTCCAGAATGGACAGCTAGGTAAAGAATCCTCCGACTGGACATCAAATCATGTTCCGTTCAAGAAGAGTTGATTCATTAGACATGATCCAACAATCAGAATTGGAAGTGTGTCATGTGTGAAACACCTTGTGAAGAAGACCCAAAAGGGAAGCTACAAACTGGGAGAAAATAGGTGCAAACCACATACCTGATAAAGGACTCCTGTCGGAAGGAGAGAACCTCAAAAGTGGACCCCCAAAGAAGCAAGCCATCCAGTCTGAAAAGAACAAAAACAAAAAAAATGGGCAAAAGACCGAAACCCTTTACCAAAGAGTATACAGATGGAAATCCCATAAAAAGTTACCATCGGGGCAATTCAAATTCAAACTCCAATGAGCTCTCACTGCACACCTATCAGCATGATGCAAACCAAATGCACCCGAGAGGGAGAGAGAGACCCCACTCCCCAATGCAAGGCAGGATGTGGAACGACTGGATCGCTCCTGCATCGCTGTTGGGAATGGAAGATGATAGAGCTCCCTCTTGAAAACAGTTCACAGTTCCTTTTCTTTTTCAAGGCCTGGATTTAAATTCCAGGGAACAAGCAGTAGAATATGCTTTTCGGGTGCACAGTAGAGTGACCCAACCCTCCACACAGTTTCTCTGAAAACTAGACTTACAACCACCCTAGGACCCCAGTCATTGCACTCTTGGCATTTCTCTGAGAGAAATCCAAACTTACGTTTGCTCAAAAACCTGTACAGGAACGGATCTGTGTCCTGATGGAAGCAGTGGGGCTGCCAAGGGGGTAGAAGTGACTGCAGTGGTTGGATATTGACACTGGACAGCCTTGTAAGAGATGTTCTCATCTTGCTTCTTTGAAGGCCCCTTCCCATTCATGGTGGTCCTGGGGACAAGGAGAAAAGGAATGTCAACGATTTCAAGAAGTGGAAAGGATTTCAAGAAGTTGAAACCAAGCATTAGAACACCATCTCTTCTACATGAATTCATTCTCATATTCACCCCCAGTCTCCCAAAGCAGACAGGAGGGGTCTGGTCCAACAGGGGTTGCGGGCAGTGGCCCTTCCACAGGCCATCTCCCCTCCAGTCTAGAAGTCCAACGACCAGGTCCCAGGCTTTCAACTCATCTCCTTCTCTCGGGGCCTTCTCTAGGGGCCCCAGGGAACTTCTGGGCTCTTTCTCTGCCTTCTAGGAGGCTCTGTGGGGCTGGGTCGAGTGCTCTCAGCCGACTTGGACCACACTGCCAGGTGTCTCCCCCTGCATTTGCCACCCTTCGACACAGGAGGATCAAGTGGGAGGATGTCCTCTCAGAGAGATCCATGGCGATCAGAATAGATGTCCTCTCTCTTCCATTGTTTACCCTCATCTCTCAGGCGTTTCTACCATCTCTTGATTTCCCTGGAATTTCAACCCCAGGAGAGGGGGGGTGGGTCAGAAGCCAAACATTTGGCTTCCCACTCCTGTCTTTCTTGAAGGTTTTCCCCGAACCAATGGGCCTAAAACAACATTCATAACCTGATATGGTTTCTGTGGGCCAGCCATCCAGGTGCAACTAGCCAGGTCCCTGTGGCTCAGGATCTCTCACAAGGCTGCAGTCCAGAGGGCCTCTGGATCTTCAGTCATCTGCGGGCTTGTTGGGGGTAAGTCTGCTTTTGAGCTCACTCAGCTGGCTGTGAGCAGCCAGAGGCCCTCCATTGCTGGAAGCAAGAAAGAGTCATTCCTTGCCCCATGGGCCTCTCCAGCATAAAGCTCCCAAGGAGCAGCTGGCTTCCCTGGGAACAGATGCGGGAGGGAGGGACGGAGGGCGGGCAAGCCCAAGAGGAGACCAGTCTCTTTGTAAACTCACCTCCGAAGTGACATCCTATCACTTTGGCCACATTCTGTCCTTTACAAGGGAGTCAGTAGTTCTGACTCGAATCAAGAGGTGGAGTATGGAACACAAAACGATGTGTACCCAAGATGGGAATCGTTGGAGACCCTTAAAGGCTGCCCTCCCTACTTGGCTGGGACTTGACCTCAGCTAGCCACCACTATAATCTCTGCATCCTTCTATTATTATATATTATGTTAGATTATATTATATGCACTATTATCTTTGCATAGAATCATCACATCCTAGGACGTGAACGAGGGGAACAATTTACCAAGCCCTTCTGGGATCCTTCAGCAGCTTGCCTAGAAGTTCCTTGCCCAAGGGTGCCTGTCAGTTCAGTGTCTGGCTCCTGATTTCGGTTCAGGGCTGATCACGTGATCTGGGAAATCCAGACCAGCGTCTGGTTCAGCACTTGAGTCCGAAGCCTGTCGAGGAATCTCTCTAACTCGGCCCCTCCCCCGCCTGCATGTGTGTGCGTTCCTTTGTGTGTGTGTGTGTGTATGTGTGCGCCGTCACCCTTTCTGTCTCGAAGAAGAAGAAGAAGAAGAAGAAGAAGAAGAAGAAGAAGAAGAAGAAGAAGAAGAAGAAGAAGAAGAAAAGAAGAACAGTAGTAGGCATAGTAGTAGAAGTTATTGGCACAGCAGGTGATCATTAGACAACCCTGGTTTGGAACGGGAGCTCTGAAATTCACTAGCTGTGTGATCTTGGGGCAAGTTGTTTCCCCTGTCTGAACCTCAGTCAGACATGACACACTGGGTTATTGGGACGATGAAGGGATCGATACAAGACACTTCAAACCGTCCCTTGCTTGGCATAGAATCCCTTAATCAAATCCATTCTCAGTAGCAGGAGTCTCAGCCATTGGATATTTTTATTTTTATTTGTGTTACGCTGAACACTGAAAAATATTCTCTCACACTCATACGGCTCCAGGGAATATGGAGCATCAGGCTAAAGGATGGGGTGGATCTCAAGTCAAAGGAGCCATGGGTATGGCTGAAAGGGTAAGCACAGGAGCTTTTGTGCTCTGGTTGTGAGTGTTGGTGGCTGCTGGGCAAGGGAATCAGACCTGCAGGGGACCCGAGAACTTGGAGTCTGGCCAGTGCACCCTTGCTCCCTTCTTGGGCTTCCTGGGTTTCAGGGGAGCCTTTGGCCCTTGAGGGTAATTGGAGGCTGTGCCCGGAACAGCAGGAGCAGGAGCAGGAGGCCCCCCGGAGACCGGCTGGACCTTGGGCCCAGAGATGGCCAGCTTCTGCCTGAGGCAATGGTTTTGGGCCTGGAGCCTTTGGAACTCCCTCTCTGCCCACAGGACAGCCTTCTGGCTCTCCTCACTCCTCTTCTCCACCAGGAGGCGCTCCCGCTCATGCAAGGAGGCGATTTGCTGCCATTCTCGGTGCAGGTCGGCGGCCATGTTCCTATAGAGGCCCAAGTGCCAGTGGGCAGCATCCGCCTTCCTGCGCACCTTGGCAAGCTCGTTCTTCACTTGCAGGCAGCGTGCCTTCTCCTCCATCATCTTCCTCTCCAGGTGTCTGAGGTGCTCATCGCACAGCTTCGGCTCTGCCTCAAGCTTCAGGCGCAACTTCGGAATCTCACCGTCCAGGAGGGTGTTCCGAAGGTGAACAGGTCCTTGCTCAGCTTGGTGGCTTGTTGGGTTTCTTGGGAGCTCTTCATTCCTCTGACGTGCCTTCTTCAGTGCCCTGGACGGCTTGAATTGGTTCACGGGGCTCCCGCCTGAGGGCACGTGGTCAGGGGAGGAGGAGCCAGTCTCCACCTGCCTCCTTGAGCCCCCACCTTCCAGATGATCTCCAAGCAGCTCTAGCACATGCATCCCCTTCAGGAGGATCTGGCTGAGGGTGTGCTGTTGGCTCTGGCCCTCAGCGCTGGCCTGCCGCCGCACACCTCCTTCAGGAAGCTCTGGCCTGCCTGCCTGCCCTGCCTCGTCCTGCACTCTCTGTCCACAGCTGCCAATCTCCTGAACCAGCGGGTCTGCACTTGGCTGCAGATCACGGCTGTCCTTGAAGCCTTCTGGTGTTTTCCTCACCAGGGCTTCTCCATCTTCCTGGGCTGCTCCACAGATGGGATTTTCAGGAGGCAGCTGCTGAGGGCTCTTCAACAGCCTTTCCCGAACTCCCTTCCGCAGTTGCGTGGTGTTTCCCACTGACCAATACCCGGCATCTTGATTCAGGGCAGCCAGAGCAAGAAGCTGGAACGGGAGAGGACTGGCCTTCGGCTCGGATGATGCGACAGCTCCACGGGCTTGTGCGTCCGGTTCGGTCTTCTCCATGCCTTTTCCAGAGACTTCCTCGTTCTGGGCACACTGCCACTTTCTTCTTCGGAAGCTGAGTGCACTCTTTCCCAGGAACACCACCACTGCAGTGCACACCAGGATCTCCCAGCGAAACCCAGAGACTCGTGGCACATGTGGCCAACGTTCGGATATCACCAACCCAGCAGCCCACAGCTGCTCCAGGACAGCCCACAGCGGCTCCAGAACTGTGTGGGGAGGCATTTGGATGGCCCCCCGCTGGCTCCAAAGAGCCTTGTGGCTTGGTCTCCGATCACCAGTGTCTTCTGGGCCACTAGGAAGTGCTTGGAACCCCTACGAGGGTTCCGTCTCCAACGCAAACCAGTGCCTGGCAACAGGAGCTGAAGGGAGGAGGGGTGGGGGAGGTGCACCTGAGTCTCCAAGGCACATCAGTGCCTGCAACCGGAGCTGACAGCAGGTGGGGTAGGGGAGGGGAATCGCTATATTGTACACCTGAAACAAAGACAACCCTATCGATCAATTTCTCGGAAGTGCAATTTAAACATTAAAAAAAATATATTTAAAAAGCAAACTAGGTATCCAAAGGAGAAATCTAACAAATATCCAAACACTGAGAAAGTATCCTTCTAGATGATCAAAGATCAAAGATCAAATCTCAATGCACTGAAGTGAAGGAAAATGAACATACAACATATGAAAATGTGTGGGACACAGCACAATCAATGGACAGCACCATGTAGAGCAATCACTGCCTATGTTAGAAAGGAGGAGGAGCATCTGGGAGGCTCAGTCAGTTAGTCCAACTCTTGATTTTGACTCGGGTCATGATGAAACTCGAGGTTGTGAGACTGAACCTGCATTGTGCTGGTGCTGGGCATGGAGGCTGTTTAATAATCTCTCTCTCTCTCTCTCTCTCTCTCTGTACCCCTTCCCTGTCTCTCTCTCTCTCTCTCTCTCTGTCTCAAAACAATAAGCTCTCCACGTCAGAACCTAGAAAAAGATGAGAAAATAAAACTAAAGAAGAAAACCAAAGGAATCCTTCCACCCAGTTTCAAGATCTACAGCTATAGTAATCAAAAAGGTGTGGTGTTGGTGAAGGGATAGACAAATGGAACAGTATAAAGATAGATAAGTGGAACAGGATCAAACCCAGAAAGAGACCAACCACCAACATGTCAATGGGATTCTGACAAAGGGGAAAAGCAATTCAATGGAGGAGTGACAGCGTTTTGAAGAAATGGTGCTAGAGCAAGTGGACTTCCAGAGACAAAGAAGAAGAAGGAGAAGAAGAAGAGGGAGGGGCAGAGAGGAGGAGGAGGTGGAGGTGGAGGACGAGGAGGACGAGGACCACAATCGAAGGCTCATCCTCTGTACAAAACTGAACTCGTGGCGCCTGGGTGACTCAGTCGCTGGGGCAGCCAGCTCTTAATTTCGGCTCTTGTCATGCTCTCAGGGTCCCGGGACAAAATCAGGCTCCAAGCTCACTGGGGAGTCTGCTTAAGGACGCTCTTTTTGCTTCTCCCTCCACCCCACGCCCCACTCATGCGCATGCTCACTCTCTCAAAAAGAAAAATAAATTTGTTAAATTAACTCAAAATTAATCACCGCCTTCTACGTAAAATGATAAATCTTCTAGGGAAAAAAATGTCCAGAATGGACAGCTAGGTAAAGAATCCTCCGACTGGACATCAAATCATGTTCCGTTCAAGAAGAGTTGATTCATTAGACATGATCCAACAATCAGAATTGGAAGTGTGTCATGTGTGAAACACCTTGTGAAGAAGACCCAAAAGGGAAGCTACAAACTGGGAGAAAATAGGTGCAAACCACATACCTGATAAAGGACTCCTGTCGGAAGGAGAGAACCTCAAAAGTGGACCCCCAAAGAAGCAAGCCATCCAGTCTGAAAAGAACAAAAACAAAAAAAATGGGCAAAAGACCGAAACCCTTTACCAAAGAGTATACAGATGGAAATCCCATAAAAAGTTACCATCGGGGCAATTCAAATTCAAACTCCAATGAGCTCTCACTGCACACCTATCAGCATGATGCAAACCAAATGCACCCGAGAGGGAGAGAGAGACCCCACTCCCCAATGCAAGGCAGGATGTGGAACGACTGGATCGCTCCTGCATCGCTGTTGGGAATGGAAGATGATAGAGCTCCCTCTTGAAAACAGTTCACAGTTCCTTTTCTTTTTCAAGGCCTGGATTTAAATTCCAGGGAACAAGCAGTAGAATATGCTTTTCGGGTGCACAGTAGAGTGACCCAACCCTCCACACAGTTTCTCTGAAAACTAGACTTGCAACCACCCTAGGACCCCAGTCATTGCACTCTTGGCATTTCTCTGAGAGAAATCCAAACTTACGTTTGCTCAAAAACCTGTACAGGAACGGATCTGTGTCCTGATGGAAGCAGTGGGGCTGCCAAGGGGGTAGAAGTGACTGCAGTGGTTGGATATTGACACTGGACAGCCTTGTAAGAGATGTTCTCATCTTGCTTCTTTGAAGGCCCCTTCCCATTCATGGTGGTCCTGGGGACCAGGAGAAAAGGAATGTCAACGATTTCAAGAAGTTGAAAGGATTTCAAGAAGTTGAAACCAAGCATTAGAACACCATCTCTTCTACATGAATTCATTCTCATATTCACCCCCAGTCTCCCAAAGCAGACAGGAGGGGTCTGGTCCAACAGGGGTTGCGGGCAGTGGCCCTTCCACAGGCCATCTCCCCTCCAGTCTAGAAGTCCAACGACCAGGTCCCAGGCTTTCAACTCATCTCCTTCTCTCGGGGCCTTCTCTAGGGGCCCCAGGGAACTTCTGGGCTCTTTCTCTGCCTTCTAGGAGGCTCTGTGGGGCTGGGTCGAGTGCTCTCAGCCGACTTGGACCACACTGCCAGGTGTCTCCCCCTGCATTTGCCACCCTTCGACACAGGAGGATCAAGTGGGAGGATGTCCTCTCAGAGAGATCCATGGCGATCAGAATAGATGTCCTCTCTCTTCCATTGTTTACCCTCATCTCTCAGGCGTTTCTACCATCTCTTGATTTCCCTGGAATTTCAACCCCAGGAGAGGGGGGGTGGGTCAGAAGCCAAACATTTGGCTTCCCACTCCTGTCTTTCTTGAAGGTTTTCCCCGAACCAATGGGCCTAAAACAACATTCATAACCTGATATGGTTTCTGTGGGCCAGCCATCCAGGTGCAACTAGCCAGGTCCCTGTGGCTCAGGATCTCTCACAAGGCTGCAGTCCAGAGGGCCTCTGGATCTTCAGTCATCTGCGGGCTTGTTGGGGGTAAGTCTGCTTTTGAGCTCACTCAGCTGGCTGTGAGCAGCCAGAGGCCCTCCATTGCTGGAAGCAAGAAATAGTCATTCCTTGCCCCATGGGCCTCTCCAGCATAAAGCTCCCAAGGAGCAGCTGGCTTCCCTGGGAACAGATGCGGGAGGGAGGGACGGAGGGCGGGCAAGCCCAAGAGGAGACCAGTCTCTTTGTAAACTCACCTCCGAAGTGACATCCTATCACTTTGGCCACATTCTGTCCTTTACAAGGGAGTCAGTAGTTCTGACTCGAATCAAGAGGTGGAGTATGGAACACAAAACGATGTGTACCCAAGATGGGAATCGTTGGAGACCCTTAAAGGCTGCCCTCCCTACTTGGCTGGGACTTGACCTCAGCTAGCCACCACTATAATCTCTGCATCCTTCTATTATTATATATTATGTTAGATTATATTATATGCACTATTATCTTTGCATAGAATCATCACATCCTAGGACGTGAACGAGGGGAACAATTTACCAAGCCCTTCTGGGATCCTTCAGCAGCTTGCCTAGAAGTTCCTTGCCCAAGGGTGCCTGTCAGTTCAGTGTCTGGCTCCTGATTTCGGTTCAGGGCTGATCACGTGATCTGGGAAATCCAGACCAGCGTCTGGTTCAGCACTTGAGTCCGAAGCCTGTCGAGGAATCTCTCTAACTCGGCCCCTCCCCCGCCTGCATGTGTGTGCGTTCCTTTGTGTGTGTGTGTGTGTATGTGTGCGCCGTCACCCTTTCTGTCTCAGAAGAAGAAGAAGAAGAAGAAGAAGAAGAAGAAGAAGAAGAAGAAGAAGAAGAAGAAGAAGAAGAAGAAGAAGAAGAACAAGAACAAGAACAAGAACAAGAACAAGAACAAGAACAAGAACAAGAAGAGGAACAGTAGTAGGCATAGTAGTAGAAGTTATTGGCACAGCAGGTGATCATTAGACAACCCTGGTTTGGAACGGGAGCTCTGAAATTCACTAGCTGTGTGATCTTGGGGCAAGTTGTTTCCCCTGTCTGAACCTCAGTCAGACATGACACACTGGGTTATTGGGACGATGAAGGGATCGATACAAGACACTTCAAACCGTCCCTTGCTTGGCATAGAATCCCTTAATCAAATCCATTCTCAGTAGCAGGAGTCTCAGCCATTGGATATTTTTATTTTTATTTGTGTTACGCTGAACACTGAAAAATATTCTCTCACACTCATACGGCTCCAGGGAATATGGAGCATCAGGCTAAAGGATGGGGTGGATCTCAAGTCAAAGGAGCCATGGGTATGGCTGAAAGGGTAAGCACAGGAGCTTTTGTGCTCTGGTTGTGAGTGTTGGTGGCTGCTGGGCAAGGGAATCAGACCTGCAGGGGACCCGAGAACTTGGAGTCTGGCCAGTGCACCCTTGCTCCCTTCTTGGGCTTCCTGGGTTTCAGGGGAGCCTTTGGCCCTTGAGGGTAATTGGAGGCTGTGCCCAGAACAGCAGGAGCAGGAGCAGGAGGCCCCCCGGAGACCGGCTGGACCTTGGGCCCAGAGATGGCCAGCTTCTGCCTGAGGCAATGGTTTTGGGCCTGGAGCCTTTGGAACTCCCTCTCTGCCCACAGGACAGCCTTCTGGCTCTCCTCACTCCTCTTCTCCACCAGGAGGCGCTCCCGCTCATGCAAGGAGGCGATTTGCTGCCATTCTCGGTGCAGGTCGGCGGCCATGTTCCTATAGAGGCCCAAGTGCCAGTGGGCAGCATCCGCCTTCCTGCGCACCTTGGCAAGCTCGTTCTTCACTTGCAGGCAGCGTGCCTTCTCCTCCATCATCTTCCTCTCCAGGTGTCTGAGGTGCTCATCGCACAGCTTCGGCTCTGCCTCAAGCTTCAGGCGCAACTTCGGAATCTCACCGTCCAGGAGGGTGTTCCGAAGGTGAACAGGTCCTTGCTCAGCTTGGTGGCTTGTTGGGTTTCTTGGGAGCTCTTCATTCCTCTGACGTGCCTTCTTCAGTGCCCTGGACGGCTTGAATTGGTTCACGGGGCTCCCGCCTGAGGGCACGTGGTCAGGGGAGGAGGAGCCAGTCTCCACCTGCCTCCTTGAGCCCCCACCTTCCAGATGATCTCCAAGCAGCTCTAGCACATGCATCCCCTTCAGGAGGATCTGGCTGAGGGTGTGCTGTTGGCTCTGGCCCTCAGCGCTGGCCTGCCGCCGCACACCTCCTTCAGGAAGCTCTGGCCTGCCTGCCTGCCCTGCCTCGTCCTGCACTCTCTGTCCACAGCTGCCAATCTCCTGAACCAGCGGGTCTGCACTTGGCTGCAGATCACGGCTGTCCTTGAAGCCTTCTGGTGTTTTCCTCACCAGGGCTTCTCCATCTTCCTGGGCTGCTCCACAGATGGGATTTTCCTGAGGCAGCTGCTGAGGGCTCTTCAACAGCCTTTCCCGAACTCCCTTCCGCAGTTGCGTGGTGTTTCCCACTGACCAATACCCGGCATCTTGATTCAGGGCAGCCAGAGCAAGAAGCTGGAACGGGAGAGGACTGGCCTTCGGCTCGGATGATGCGACAGCTCCACGGGCTTGTGCGTCCGGTTCGGTCTTCTCCATGCCTTTTCCAGAGACTTCCTCGTTCTGGGCACACTGCCACTTTCTTCTTCGGAAGCTGAGTGCACTCTTTCCCAGGAACACCACCACTGCAGTGCACACCAGGATCTCCCAGCGAAACCCAGAGACTCGTGGCACATGTGGCCAACGTTCGGATATCACCAACCCAGCAGCCCACAGCTGCTCCAGGACAGCCCACAGCGGCTCCAGAACTGTGTGGGGAGGCATTTGGATGGCCCCCCGCTGGCTCCAAAGAGCCTTGTGGCTTGGTCTCCGATCACCAGTGTCTTCTGGGCCACTAGGAAGTGCTTGGAACCCCTACGAGGGTTCCGTCTCCAACGCAAACCAGTGCCTGGCAACAGGAGCTGAAGGGAGGAGGGGTGGGGGAGGTGCACCTGAGTCTCCAAGGCACATCAGTGCCTGCAACCGGAGCTGACAGCAGGTGGGGTAGGGGAGGGGAATCGCTATATTGTACACCTGAAACAAAGACAACCCTATCGATCAATTTCTCGGAAGTGCAATTTCAACATTAAAAAAAATATATTTAAAAAGCAAACTAGGTATCCAAAGGAGAAATCTAACAAATATCCAAACACTGAGAAAGTATCCTTCTAGATGATCAAAGATCAAAGATCAAATCTCAATGCACTGAAGTGAAGGAAAATGAACATACAACATATGAAAATGTGTGGGACACAGCACAATCAATGGACAGCACCATGTAGAGCAATCACTGCCTATGTTAGAAAGGAGGAGGAGCATCTGGGAGGCTCAGTCAGTTAGTCCAACTCTTGATTTTGACTCGGGTCATGATGAAACTCGAGGTTGTGAGACTGAACCTGCATTGTGCTGGTGCTGGGCATGGAGGCTGTTTAATAATCTCTCTCTCTCTCTCTCTCTCTCTCTGTACCCCTTCCCTGTCTCTCTCTCTCTCTCTCTCTCTGTCTCAAAACAATAAGCTCTCCACGTCAGAACCTAGAAAAAGATGAGAAAATAAAACTAAAGAAGAAAACCAAAGGAATCCTTCCACCCAGTTTCAAGATCTACAGCTATAGTAATCAAAAATGTGTGGTGTTGGTGAAGGGATAGACAAATGGAACAGTATAAAGATAGATAAGTGGAACAGGATCAAACCCAGAAAGAGACCAACCACCAACATGTCAATGGGATTCTGACAAAGGGGAAAAGCAATTCAATGGAGGAGTGACAGCGTTTTGAAGAAATGGTGCTAGAGCAAGTGGACTTCCAGAGACAAAGAAGAAGAAGGAGAAGAAGAAGAGGGAGGGGCAGAGAGGAGGAGGAGGTGGAGGTGGAGGACGAGGAGGACGAGGACCACAATCGAAGGCTCATCCTCTGTACAAAACTGAACTCGTGGCGCCTGGGTGACTCAGTCGCTGGGGCAGCCAGCTCTTAATTTCGGCTCTTGTCATGCTCTCAGGGTCCCGGGACAAAATCAGGCTCCAAGCTCACTGGGGAGTCTGCTTAAGGACGCTCTTTTTGCTTCTCCCTCCACCCCACGCCCCACTCATGCGCATGCTCACTCTCTCAAAAAGAAAAATAAATTTGTTAAATTAACTCAAAATTAATCACCGCCTTCTACGTAAAATGATAAATCTTCTAGGGAAAAAAATGTCCAGAATGGACAGCTAGGTAAAGAATCCTCCGACTGGACATCAAATCATGTTCCGTTCAAGAAGAGTTGATTCATTAGACATGATCCAACAATCAGAATTGGAAGTGTGTCATGTGTGAAACACCTTGTGAAGAAGACCCAAAAGGGAAGCTACAAACTGGGAGAAAATAGGTGCAAACCACATACCTGATAAAGGACTCCTGTCGGAAGGAGAGAACCTCAAAAGTGGACCCCCAAAGAAGCAAGCCATCCAGTCTGAAAAGAACAAAAACAAAAAAAATGGGCAAAAGACCGAAACCCTTTACCAAAGAGTATACAGATGGAAATCCCATAAAAAGTTACCATCGGGGCAATTCAAATTCAAACTCCAATGAGCTCTCACTGCACACCTATCAGCATGATGCAAACCAAATGCACCCGAGAGGGAGAGAGAGACCCCACTCCCCAATGCAAGGCAGGATGTGGAACGACTGGATCGCTCCTGCATCGCTGTTGGGAATGGAAGATGATAGAGCTCCCTCTTGAAAACAGTTCACAGTTCCTTTTCTTTTTCAAGGCCTGGATTTAAATTCCAGGGAACAAGCAGTAGAATATGCTTTTCGGGTGCACAGTAGAGTGACCCAACCCTCCACACAGTTTCTCTGAAAACTAGACTTGCAACCACCCTAGGACCCCAGTCATTGCACTCTTGGCATTTCTCTGAGAGAAATCCAAACTTACGTTTGCTCAAAAACCTGTACAGGAACGGATCTGTGTCCTGATGGAAGCAGTGGGGCTGCCAAGGGGGTAGAAGTGACTGCAGTGGTTGGATATTGACACTGGACAGCCTTGTAAGAGATGTTCTCATCTTGCTTCTTTGAAGGCCCCTTCCCATTCATGGTGGTCCTGGGGACCAGGAGAAAAGGAATGTCAACGATTTCAAGAAGTTGAAAGGATTTCAAGAAGTTGAAACCAAGCATTAGAACACCATCTCTTCTACATGAATTCATTCTCATATTCACCCCCAGTCTCCCAAAGCAGACAGGAGGGGTCTGGTCCAACAGGGGTTGCGGGCAGTGGCCCTTCCACAGGCCATCTCCCCTCCAGTCTAGAAGTCCAACGACCAGGTCCCAGGCTTTCAACTCATCTCCTTCTCTCGGGGCCTTCTCTAGGGGCCCCAGGGAACTTCTGGGCTCTTTCTCTGCCTTCTAGGAGGCTCTGTGGGGCTGGGTCGAGTGCTCTCAGCCGACTTGGACCACACTGCCAGGTGTCTCCCCCTGCATTTGCCACCCTTCGACACAGGAGGATCAAGTGGGAGGATGTCCTCTCAGAGAGATCCATGGCGATCAGAATAGATGTCCTCTCTCTTCCATTGTTTACCCTCATCTCTCAGGCGTTTCTACCATCTCTTGATTTCCCTGGAATTTCAACCCCAGGAGAGGGGGGGTGGGTCAGAAGCCAAACATTTGGCTTCCCACTCCTGTCTTTCTTGAAGGTTTTCCCCGAACCAATGGGCCTAAAACAACATTCATAACCTGATATGGTTTCTGTGGGCCAGCCATCCAGGTGCAACTAGCCAGGTCCCTGTGGCTCAGGATCTCTCACAAGGCTGCAGTCCAGAGGGCCTCTGGATCTTCAGTCATCTGCGGGCTTGTTGGGGGTAAGTCTGCTTTTGAGCTCACTCAGCTGGCTGTGAGCAGCCAGAGGCCCTCCATTGCTGGAAGCAAGAAATAGTCACTCCTTGCCCCATGGGCCTCTCCAGCATAAAGCTCCCAAGGAGCAGCTGGCTTCCCTGGGAACAGATGCGGGAGGGAGGGACGGAGGGCGGGCAAGCCCAAGAGGAGACCAGTCTCTTTGTAAACTCACCTCCGAAGTGACATCCTATCACTTTGGCCACATTCTGTCCATTACAAGGGAGTCAGTAGTTCTGACTCGAATCAAGAGGTGGAGTATGGAACACAAAACGATGTGTACCCAAGATGGGAATCGTTGGAGACCCTTAAAGGCTGCCCTCCCTACTTGGCTGGGACTTGACCTCAGCTAGCCACCACTATAATCTCTGCATCCTTCTATTATTATATATTATGTTAGATTATATTATATGCACTATTATCTTTGCATAGAATCATCACATCCTAGGACGTGAACGAGGGGAACAATTTACCAAGCCCTTCTGGGATCCTTCAGCAGCTTGCCTAGAAGTTCCTTGCCCAAGGGTGCCTGTCAGTTCAGTGTCTGGCTCCTGATTTCGGTTCAGGGCTGATCACGTGATCTGGGAAATCCAGACCAGCGTCTGGTTCAGCACTTGAGTCCGAAGCCTGTCGAGGAATCTCTCTAACTCGGCCCCTCCCCCGCCTGCATGTGTGTGCGTTCCTTTGTGTGTGTGTGTGTGTATGTGTGCGCCGTCACCCTTTCTGTCTCTCCAAAGAAGAAGAAGAAGAAGAAGAAGAAGAAGAAGAAGAAGAAGAAGAAGAAGAAGAAGAAGAAGAAGAAGAAGAACAGTAGTAGGCATAGTAGTAGAAGTTATTGGCACAGCAGGTGATCATTAGACAACCCTGGTTTGGAACGGGAGCTCTGAAATTCACTAGCTGTGTGATCTTGGGGCAAGTTGTTTCCCCTGTCTGAACCTCAGTCAGACATGACACACTGGGTTATTGGGACGATGAAGGGATCGATACAAGACACTTCAAACCGTCCCTTGCTTGGCATAGAATCCCTTAATCAAATCCATTCTCAGTAGCAGGAGTCTCAGCCATTGGATATTTTTATTTTTATTTGTGTTACGCTGAACACTGAAAAATATTCTCTCACACTCATACGGCTCCAGGGAATATGGAGCATCAGGCTAAAGGATGGGGTGGATCTCAAGTCAAAGGAGCCATGGGTATGGCTGAAAGGGTAAGCACAGGAGCTTTTGTGCTCTGGTTGTGAGTGTTGGTGGCTGCTGGGCAAGGGAATCAGACCTGCAGGGGACCCGAGAACTTGGAGTCTGGCCAGTGCACCCTTGCTCCCTTCTTGGGCTTCCTGGGTTTCAGGGGAGCCTTTGGCCCTTGAGGGTAATTGGAGGCTGTGCCCAGAACAGCAGGAGCAGGAGCAGGAGGCCCCCCGGAGACCGGCTGGACCTTGGGCCCAGAGATGGCCAGCTTCTGCCTGAGGCAATGGTTTTGGGCCTGGAGCCTTTGGAACTCCCTCTCTGCCCACAGGACAGCCTTCTGGCTCTCCTCACTCCTCTTCTCCACCAGGAGGCGCTCCCGCTCATGCAAGGAGGCGATTTGCTGCCATTCTCGGTGCAGGTCGGCGGCCATGTTCCTATAGAGGCCCAAGTGCCAGTGGGCAGCATCCGCCTTCCTGCGCACCTTGGCAAGCTCGTTCTTCACTTGCAGGCAGCGTGCCTTCTCCTCCATCATCTTCCTCTCCAGGTGTCTGAGGTGCTCATCGCACAGCTTCGGCTCTGCCTCAAGCTTCAGGCGCAACTTCGGAATCTCACCGTCCAGGAGGGTGTTCCGAAGGTGAACAGGTCCTTGCTCAGCTTGGTGGCTTGTTGGGTTTCTTGGGAGCTCTTCATTCCTCTGACGTGCCTTCTTCAGTGCCCTGGACGGCTTGAATTGGTTCACGGGGCTCCCGCCTGAGGGCACGTGGTCAGGGGAGGAGGAGCCAGTCTCCACCTGCCTCCTTGAGCCCCCACCTTCCAGATGATCTCCAAGCAGCTCTAGCACATGCATCCCCTTCAGGAGGATCTGGCTGAGGGTGTGCTGTTGGCTCTGGCCCTCAGCGCTGGCCTGCCGCCGCACACCTCCTTCAGGAAGCTCTGGCCTGCCTGCCTGCCCTGCCTCGTCCTGCACTCTCTGTCCACAGCTGCCAATCTCCTGAACCAGCGGGTCTGCACTTGGCTGCAGATCACGGCTGTCCTTGAAGCCTTCTGGTGTTTTCCTCACCAGGGCTTCTCCATCTTCCTGGGCTGCTCCACAGATGGGATTTTCCTGAGGCAGCTGCTGAGGGCTCTTCAACAGCCTTTCCCGAACTCCCTTCCGCAGTTGCGTGGTGTTTCCCACTGACCAATACCCGGCATCTTGATTCAGGGCAGCCAGAGCAAGAAGCTGGAACGGGAGAGGACTGGCCTTCGGCTCGGATGATGCGACAGCTCCACGGGCTTGTGCGTCCGGTTCGGTCTTCTCCATGCCTTTTCCAGAGACTTCCTCGTTCTGGGCACACTGCCACTTTCTTCTTCGGAAGCTGAGTGCACTCTTTCCCAGGAACACCACCACTGCAGTGCACACCAGGATCTCCCAGCGAAACCCAGAGACTCGTGGCACATGTGGCCAACGTTCGGATATCACCAACCCAGCAGCCCACAGCTGCTCCAGGACAGCCCACAGCGGCTCCAGAACTGTGTGGGGAGGCATTTGGATGGCCCCCCGCTGGCTCCAAAGAGCCTTGTGGCTTGGTCTCCGATCACCAGTGTCTTCTGGGCCACTAGGAAGTGCTTGGAACCCCTACGAGGGTTCCGTCTCCAACGCAAACCAGGGCCTGGCAACAGGAGCTGAAGGGAGGAGGGGTGGGGGAGGTGCACCTGAGTCTCCAAGGCACATCAGTGCCTGCAACCGGAGCTGACAGCAGGTGGGGTAGGGGAGGGGAATCGCTATATTGTACACCTGAAACAAAGACAACCCTATCGATCAATTTCTCGGAAGTGCAATTTCAACATTAAAAAAAATATATTTAAAAAGCAAACTAGGTATCCAAAGGAGAAATCTAACAAATATCCAAACACTGAGAAAGTATCCTTCTAGATGATCAAAGATCAAAGATCAAATCTCAATGCACTGAAGTAAAATGAACATACAACATATGAAAATGTGTGGGACACAGCACAATCAATGGACAGCACCATGTAGAGCAATCACTGCCTATGTTAGAAAGGAGGAGGAGCATCTGGGAGGCTCAGTCAGTTAGTCCAACTCTTGATTTTGACTCGGGTCATGATGAAACTCGAGGTTGTGAGACCTGAACCTGCATTGTGCTGGTGCTGGGCATGGAGGCTGTTTAATAATCTCTCTCTCTCTCTCTCTCTCTCTCTGTACCCCTTCCCTGTCTCTCTCTCTCTCTCTCTCTCTGTCTCAAAACAATAAGCTCTCCACGTCAGAACCTAGAAAAAGATTGAGAAAATAAAACTAAAGAAGAAAACCAAAGGAATCCTTCCACCCAGTTTCAAGATCTACAGCTATAGTAATCAAAAATGTGTGGTGTTGGTGAAGGGATAGACAAATGGAACAGTATAAAGATAGATAAGTGGAACAGGATCCAAACCCAGAAAGAGACCAACCACCAACATGTCAATGGGGATTCTGACAAAGGGGAAAAGCAATTCAATGGAGGAGTGACAGCGTTTTGAAGAAATGGTGCTAGAGCAAGTGGACTTCCAGAGACAAAGAAGAAGAAGGAGAAGAAGAAGAGGGAGGGGCAGAGAGGAGGAGGAGGTGGAGGTGGAGGACGAGGAGGACGAGGACCACAATCGAAGGCTCATCCTCTGTACAAAACTGAACTCGTGGCGCCTGGGTGACTCAGTCGCTGGGGCAGCCAGCTCTTAATTTCGGCTCTTGTCATGCTCTCAGGGTCCCGGGACAAAATCAGGCTCCAAGCTCACTGGGAGTCTGCTTAAGGACGCTCTTTTTGCTTCTCCCTCCACCCCACGCCCCACTCATGCGCATGCTCACTCTCTCAAAAAGAAAAATAAATTTGTTAAATTAACTCAAAATTAATCACCGCCTTCTACGTAAAATGATATATCTTCTAGGGAAAAAAATGTCCAGAATGGACAGCTAGGTAAAGAATCCTCCGACTGGACATCAAATCATGTTCCGTTCAAGAAGAGTTGATTCATTAGACATGATCCAACAATCAGAATTGGAAGTGTGTCATGTGTGAAACACCTTGTGAAGAAGACCCAAAAGGGAAGCTACAAACTGGGAGAAAAATAGGTGCAAACCACATACCTGATAAAGGACTCCTGTCGGAAGGAGAGAACCTCAAAAGTGGACCCCCAAAGAAGCAAGCCATCCAGTCTGAAAAGAACAAAAACAAAAAAAATGGGCAAAAGACCGAAACCCTTTACCAAAGAGTATACAGATGGAAATCCCATAAAAAGTTACCATCGGGGCAATTCAAATTCAAACTCCCAATGAGCTCTCACTGCACACCTATCAGCATGATGCAAACCAAATGCACCCGAGAGGGAGAGAGAGACCCCACTCCCCAATGCAAGGCAGGATGTGGAACGACTGGATCGCTCCTGCATCGCTGTTGGGAATGGAAGATGATAGAGCTCCCTCTTGAAAACAGTTCACAGTTCCTTTTCTTTTTCAAGGCCTGGATTTAAATTCCAGGGAACAAGCAGTAGAATATGCTTTTCGGGTGCACAGTAGAGTGACCCAACCCTCCACACAGTTTCTCTGAAAACTAGACTTGCAACCACCCTAGGACCCCAGTCATTGCACTCTTGGCATTTCTCTGAGAGAAATCCAAACTTACGTTTGCTCAAAAACCTGTACAGGAACGGATCTGTGTCCTGATGGAAGCAGTGGGGCTGCCAAGGGGGTAGAAGTGACTGCAGTGGTTGGATATTGACACTGGACAGCCTTGTAAGAGATGTTCTCATCTTGCTTCTTTGAAGGCCCCTTCCCATTCATGGTGGTCCTGGGGACCAGGAGAAAAGGAATGTCAACGATTTCAAGAAGTTGAAAGGATTTCAAGAAGTTGAAACCAAGCATTAGAACACCATCTCTTCTACATGAATTCATTCTCATATTCACCCCCAGTCTCCCAAAGCAGACAGGAGGGGTCTGGTCCAACAGGGGTTGCGGGCAGTGGCCCTTCCACAGGCCATCTCCCCTCCAGTCTAGAAGTCCAACGACCAGGTCCCAGGCTTTCAACTCATCTCCTTCTCTCGGGGCCTTCTCTAGGGGCCCCAGGGAACTTCTGGGCTCTTTCTCTGCCTTCTAGGAGGCTCTGTGGGGCTGGGTCGAGTGCTCTCAGCCGACTTGGACCACACTGCCAGGTGTCTCCCCCTGCATTTGCCACCCTTCGACACAGGAGGATCAAGTGGGAGGATGTCCTCTCAGAGAGATCCATGGCGATCAGAATAGATGTCCTCTCTCTTCCATTGTTTACCCTCATCTCTCAGGCGTTTCTACCATCTCTTGATTTCCCTGGAATTTCAACCCCAGGAGAGGGGGGGTGGGTCAGAAGCCAAACATTTGGCTTCCCACTCCTGTCTTTCTTGAAGGTTTTCCCCGAACCAATGGGCCTAAAACAACATTCATAACCTGATATGGTTTCTGTGGGCCAGCCATCCAGGTGCAACTAGCCAGGTCCCTGTGGCTCAGGATCTCTCACAAGGCTGCAGTCCAGAGGGCCTCTGGATCTTCAGTCATCTGCGGGCTTGTTGGGGGTAAGTCTGCTTTTGAGCTCACTCAGCTGGCTGTGAGCAGCCAGAGGCCCTCCATTGCTGGAAGCAAGAAATAGTCACTCCTTGCCCCATGGGCCTCTCCAGCATAAAGCTCCCAAGGAGCAGCTGGCTTCCCTGGGAACAGATGCGGGAGGGAGGGACGGAGGGCGGGCAAGCCCAAGAGGAGACCAGTCTCTTTGTAAACTCACCTCCGAAGTGACATCCTATCACTTTGGCCACATTCTGTCCATTACAAGGGAGTCAGTAGTTCTGACTCGAATCAAGAGGTGGAGTATGGAACACAAAACGATGTGTACCCAAGATGGGAATCGTTGGAGACCCTTAAAGGCTGCCCTCCCTACTTGGCTGGGACTTGACCTCAGCTAGCCACCACTATAATCTCTGCATCCTTCTATTATTATATATTATGTTAGATTATATTATATGCACTATTATCTTTGCATAGAATCATCACATCCTAGGACGTGAACGAGGGGAACAATTTACCAAGCCCTTCTGGGATCCTTCAGCAGCTTGCCTAGAAGTTCCTTGCCCAAGGGTGCCTGTCAGTTCAGTGTCTGGCTCCTGATTTCGGTTCAGGGCTGATCACGTGATCTGGGAAATCCAGACCAGCGTCTGGTTCAGCACTTGAGTCCGAAGCCTGTCGAGGAATCTCTCTAACTCGGCCCCTCCCCCGCCTGCATGTGTGTGCGTTCCTTTGTGTGTGTGTGTGTGTATGTGTGCGCCGTCACCCTTTCTGTCTCAAGAAGAAGAAGAAGAAGAAAGAAGAAGAAGAAGAAGAAGAAGAAGAAGAAGAAGAAGAAGAAGAAGAAGAAGAAGAAGAAGAAGAAGAAGAAGAAGAAGAACAGTAGTAGGCATAGTAGTAGAAGTTATTGGCACAGCAGGTGATCATTAGACAACCCTGGTTTGGAACGGGAGCTCTGAAATTCACTAGCTGTGTGATCTTGGGGCAAGTTGTTTCCCCTGTCTGAACCTCAGTCAGACATGACACACTGGGTTATTGGGACGATGAAGGGATCGATACAAGACACTTCAAACCGTCCCTTGCTTGGCATAGAATCCCTTAATCAAATCCATTCTCAGTAGCAGGAGTCTCAGCCATTGGATATTTTTATTTTTATTTGTGTTACGCTGAACACTGAAAAATATTCTCTCACACTCATACGGCTCCAGGGAATATGGGGCATCAGGCTAAAGGATGGGGTGGATCTCAAGTCAAAGGAGCCATGGGTATGGCTGAAAGGGTAAGCACAGGAGCTTTTGTGCTCTGGTTGTGAGTGTTGGTGGCTGCTGGGCAAGGGAATCAGACCTGCAGGGGACCCGAGAACTTGGAGTCTGGCCAGTGCACCCTTGCTCCCTTCTTGGGCTTCCTGGGTTTCAGGGGAGCCTTTGGCCCTTGAGGGTAATTGGAGGCTGTGCCCAGAACAGCAGGAGCAGGAGCAGGAGGCCCCCCGGAGACCGGCTGGACCTTGGGCCCAGAGATGGCCAGCTTCTGCCTGAGGCAATGGTTTTGGGCCTGGAGCCTTTGGAACTCCCTCTCTGCCCACAGGACAGCCTTCTGGCTCTCCTCACTCCTCTTCTCCACCAGGAGGCGCTCCCGCTCATGCAAGGAGGCGATTTGCTGCCATTCTCGGTGCAGGTCGGCGGCCATGTTCCTATAGAGGCCCAAGTGCCAGTGGGCAGCATCCGCCTTCCTGCGCACCTTGGCAAGCTCGTTCTTCACTTGCAGGCAGCGTGCCTTCTCCTCCATCATCTTCCTCTCCAGGTGTCTGAGGTGCTCATCGCACAGCTTCGGCTCTGCCTCAAGCTTCAGGCGCAACTTCGGAATCTCACCGTCCAGGAGGGTGTTCCGAAGGTGAACAGGTCCTTGCTCAGCTTGGTGGCTTGTTGGGTTTCTTGGGAGCTCTTCATTCCTCTGACGTGCCTTCTTCAGTGCCCTGGACGGCTTGAATTGGTTCACGGGGCTCCCGCCTGAGGGCACGTGGTCAGGGGAGGAGGAGCCAGTCTCCACCTGCCTCCTTGAGCCCCCACCTTCCAGATGATCTCCAAGCAGCTCTAGCACATGCATCCCCTTCAGGAGGATCTGGCTGAGGGTGTGCTGTTGGCTCTGGCCCTCAGCGCTGGCCTGCCGCCGCACACCTCCTTCAGGAAGCTCTGGCCTGCCTGCCTGCCCTGCCTCGTCCTGCACTCTCTGTCCACAGCTGCCAATCTCCTGAACCAGCGGGTCTGCACTTGGCTGCAGATCACGGCTGTCCTTGAAGCCTTCTGGTGTTTTCCTCACCAGGGCTTCTCCATCTTCCTGGGCTGCTCCACAGATGGGATTTTCCTGAGGCAGCTGCTGAGGGCTCTTCAACAGCCTTTCCCGAACTCCCTTCCGCAGTTGCGTGGTGTTTCCCACTGACCAATACCCGGCATCTTGATTCAGGGCAGCCAGAGCAAGAAGCTGGAACGGGAGAGGACTGGCCTTCGGCTCGGATGATGCGACAGCTCCACGGGCTTGTGCGTCCGGTTCGGTCTTCTCCATGCCTTTTCCAGAGACTTCCTCGTTCTGGGCACACTGCCACTTTCTTCTTCGGAAGCTGAGTGCACTCTTTCCCAGGAACACCACCACTGCAGTGCACACCAGGATCTCCCAGCGAAACCCAGAGACTCGTGGCACATGTGGCCAACGTTCGGATATCACCAACCCAGCAGCCCACAGCTGCTCCAGGACAGCCCACAGCGGCTCCAGAACTGTGTGGGGAGGCATTTGGATGGCCCCCCGCTGGCTCCAAAGAGCCTTGTGGCTTGGTCTCCGATCACCAGTGTCTTCTGGGCCACTAGGAAGTGCTTGGAACCCCTACGAGGGTTCCGTCTCCAACGCAAACCAGTGCCTGGCAACAGGAGCTGAAGGGAGGAGGGGTGGGGGAGGTGCACCTGAGTCTCCAAGGCACATCAGTGCCTGCAACCGGAGCTGACAGCAGGTGGGGTAGGGGAGGGGAATCGCTATATTGTACACCTGAAACAAAGACAACCCTATCGATCAATTTCTCGGAAGTGCAATTTCAACATTAAAAAAAATATATTTAAAAAGCAAACTAGGTATCCAAAGGAGAAATCTAACAAATATCCAAACACTGAGAAAGTATCCTTCTAGATGATCAAAGATCAAAGATCAAATCTCAATGCACTGAAGTGAAGGAAAATGAACATACAACATATGAAAATGTGTGGGACACAGCACAATCAATGGACAGCACCATGTAGAGCAATCACTGCCTATGTTAGAAAGGAGGAGGAGCATCTGGGAGGCTCAGTCAGTTAGTCCAACTCTTGATTTTGACTCGGGTCATGATGAAACTCGAGGTTGTGAGACTGAACCTGCATTGTGCTGGTGCTGGGCATGGAGGCTGTTTAATAATCTCTCTCTCTCTCTCTCTCTCTCTCTGTACCCCTTCCCTGTCTCTCTCTCTCTCTCTCTCTCTGTCTCAAAACAATAAGCTCTCCACGTCAGAACCTAGAAAAAGATGAGAAAATAAAACTAAAGAAGAAAACCAAAGGAATCCTTCCACCCAGTTTCAAGATCTACAGCTATAGTAATCAAAAATGTGTGGTGTTGGTGAAGGGATAGACAAATGGAACAGTATAAAGATAGATAAGTGGAACAGGATCAAACCCAGAAAGAGACCAACCACCAACATGTCAATGGGATTCTGACAAAGGGGAAAAGCAATTCAATGGAGGAGTGACAGCGTTTTGAAGAAATGGTGCTAGAGCAAGTGGACTTCCAGAGACAAAGAAGAAGAAGGAGAAGAAGAAGAGGGAGGGGCAGAGAGGAGGAGGAGGTGGAGGTGGAGGACGAGGAGGACGAGGACCACAATCGAAGGCTCATCCTCTGTACAAAACTGAACTCGTGGCGCCTGGGTGACTCAGTCGCTGGGGCAGCCAGCTCTTAATTTCGGCTCTTGTCATGCTCTCAGGGTCCCGGGACAAAATCAGGCTCCAAGCTCACTGGGGAGTCTGCTTAAGGACGCTCTTTTTGCTTCTCCCTCCACCCCACGCCCCACTCATGCGCATGCTCACTCTCTCAAAAAGAAAAATAAATTTGTTAAATTAACTCAAAATTAATCACCGCCTTCTACGTAAAATGATAAATCTTCTAGGGAAAAAAATGTCCAGAATGGACAGCTAGGTAAAGAATCCTCCGACTGGACATCAAATCATGTTCCGTTCAAGAAGAGTTGATTCATTAGACATGATCCAACAATCAGAATTGGAAGTGTGTCATGTGTGAAACACCTTGTGAAGAAGACCCAAAAGGGAAGCTACAAACTGGGAGAAAATAGGTGCAAACCACATACCTGATAAAGGACTCCTGTCGGAAGGAGAGAACCTCAAAAGTGGACCCCCAAAGAAGCAAGCCATCCAGTCTGAAAAGAACAAAAACAAAAAAAATGGGCAAAAGACCGAAACCCTTTACCAAAGAGTATACAGATGGAAATCCCATAAAAAGTTACCATCGGGGCAATTCAAATTCAAACTCCAATGAGCTCTCACTGCACACCTATCAGCATGATGCAAACCAAATGCACCCGAGAGGGAGAGAGAGACCCCACTCCCCAATGCAAGGCAGGATGTGGAACGACTGGATCGCTCCTGCATCGCTGTTGGGAATGGAAGATGATAGAGCTCCCTCTTGAAAACAGTTCACAGTTCCTTTTCTTTTTCAAGGCCTGGATTTAAATTCCAGGGAACAAGCAGTAGAATATGCTTTTCGGGTGCACAGTAGAGTGACCCAACCCTCCACACAGTTTCTCTGAAAACTAGACTTGCAACCACCCTAGGACCCCAGTCATTGCACTCTTGGCATTTCTCTGAGAGAAATCCAAACTTACGTTTGCTCAAAAACCTGTACAGGAACGGATCTGTGTCCTGATGGAAGCAGTGGGGCTGCCAAGGGGGTAGAAGTGACTGCAGTGGTTGGATATTGACACTGGACAGCCTTGTAAGAGATGTTCTCATCTTGCTTCTTTGAAGGCCCCTTCCCATTCATGGTGGTCCTGGGGACCAGGAGAAAAGGAATGTCAACGATTTCAAGAAGTTGAAAGGATTTCAAGAAGTTGAAACCAAGCATTAGAACACCATCTCTTCTACATGAATTCATTCTCATATTCACCCCCAGTCTCCCAAAGCAGACAGGAGGGGTCTGGTCCAACAGGGGTTGCGGGCAGTGGCCCTTCCACAGGCCATCTCCCCTCCAGTCTAGAAGTCCAACGACCAGGTCCCAGGCTTTCAACTCATCTCCTTCTCTCGGGGCCTTCTCTAGGGGCCCCAGGGAACTTCTGGGCTCTTTCTCTGCCTTCTAGGAGGCTCTGTGGGGCTGGGTCGAGTGCTCTCAGCCGACTTGGACCACACTGCCAGGTGTCTCCCCCTGCATTTGCCACCCTTCGACACAGGAGGATCAAGTGGGAGGATGTCCTCTCAGAGAGATCCATGGCGATCAGAATAGATGTCCTCTCTCTTCCATTGTTTACCCTCATCTCTCAGGCGTTTCTACCATCTCTTGATTTCCCTGGAATTTCAACCCCAGGAGAGGGGGGGTGGGTCAGAAGCCAAACATTTGGCTTCCCACTCCTGTCTTTCTTGAAGGTTTTCCCCGAACCAATGGGCCTAAAACAACATTCATAACCTGATATGGTTTCTGTGGGCCAGCCATCCAGGTGCAACTAGCCAGGTCCCTGTGGCTCAGGATCTCTCACAAGGCTGCAGTCCAGAGGGCCTCTGGATCTTCAGTCATCTGCGGGCTTGTTGGGGGTAAGTCTGCTTTTGAGCTCACTCAGCTGGCTGTGAGCAGCCAGAGGCCCTCCATTGCTGGAAGCAAGAAATAGTCACTCCTTGCCCCATGGGCCTCTCCAGCATAAAGCTCCCAAGGAGCAGCTGGCTTCCCTGGGAACAGATGCGGGAGGGAGGGACGGAGGGCGGGCAAGCCCAAGAGGAGACCAGTCTCTTTGTAAACTCACCTCCGAAGTGACATCCTATCACTTTGGCCACATTCTGTCCATTACAAGGGAGTCAGTAGTTCTGACTCGAATCAAGAGGTGGAGTATGGAACACAAAACGATGTGTACCCAAGATGGGAATCGTTGGAGACCCTTAAAGGCTGCCCTCCCTACTTGGCTGGGACTTGACCTCAGCTAGCCACCACTATAATCTCTGCATCCTTATATTATTATATATTATGTTAGATTATATTATATGCACTATTATCTTTGCATAGAATCATCACATCCTAGGACGTGAACGAGGGGAACAATTTACCAAGCCCTTCTGGGATCCTTCAGCAGCTTGCCTAGAAGTTCCTTGCCCAAGGGTGCCTGTCAGTTCAGTGTCTGGCTCCTGATTTCGGTTCAGGGCTGATCACGTGATCTGGGAAATCCAGACCAGCGTCTGGTTCAGCACTTGAGTCCGAAGCCTGTCGAGGAATCTCTCTAACTCGGCCCCTCCCCCGCCTGCATGTGTGTGCGTTCCTTTGTGTGTGTGTGTGTGTATGTGTGCGCCGTCACCCTTTCTGTCTCAAGAAGAAGAAGAAGAAGAAGAAGAAAGAAGAAGAAGAAGAAGAAGAAGAAGAAGAAGAAGAAGAAGAAGAAGAAGAAGAAGAAGAAGAAGAAGAAGAAGAACAGTAGTAGGCATAGTAGTAGAAGTTATTGGCACAGCAGGTGATCATTAGACAACCCTGGTTTGGAACGGGAGCTCTGAAATTCACTAGCTGTGTGATCTTGGGGCAAGTTGTTTCCCCTGTCTGAACCTCAGTCAGACATGACACACTGGGTTATTGGGACGATGAAGGGATCGATACAAGACACTTCAAACCGTCCCTTGCTTGGCATAGAATCCCTTAATCAAATCCATTCTCAGTAGCAGGAGTCTCAGCCATTGGATATTTTTATTTTTATTTGTGTTACGCTGAACACTGAAAAATATTCTCTCACACTCATACGGCTCCAGGGAATATGGAGCATCAGGCTAAAGGATGGGGTGGATCTCAAGTCAAAGGAGCCATGGGTATGGCTGAAAGGGTAAGCACAGGAGCTTTTGTGCTCTGGTTGTGAGTGTTGGTGGCTGCTGGGCAAGGGAATCAGACCTGCAGGGGACCCGAGAACTTGGAGTCTGGCCAGTGCACCCTTGCTCCCTTCTTGGGCTTCCTGGGTTTCAGGGGAGCCTTTGGCCCTTGAGGGTAATTGGAGGCTGTGCCCAGAACAGCAGGAGCAGGAGCAGGAGGCCCCCCGGAGACCGGCTGGACCTTGGGCCCAGAGATGGCCAGCTTCTGCCTGAGGCAATGGTTTTGGGCCTGGAGCCTTTGGAACTCCCTCTCTGCCCACAGGACAGCCTTCTGGCTCTCCTCACTCCTCTTCTCCACCAGGAGGCGCTCCCGCTCATGCAAGGAGGCGATTTGCTGCCATTCTCGGTGCAGGTCGGCGGCCATGTTCCTATAGAGGCCCAAGTGCCAGTGGGCAGCATCCGCCTTCCTGCGCACCTTGGCAAGCTCGTTCTTCACTTGCAGGCAGCGTGCCTTCTCCTCCATCATCTTCCTCTCCAGGTGTCTGAGGTGCTCATCGCACAGCTTCGGCTCTGCCTCAAGCTTCAGGCGCAACTTCGGAATCTCACCGTCCAGGAGGGTGTTCCGAAGGGGAACAGGTCCTTGCTCAGCTTGGTGGCTTGTTGGGTTTCTTGGGAGCTCTTCATTCCTCTGACGTGCCTTCTTCAGTGCCCTGGACGGCTTTAATTGGTTCACGGGGCTCCCGCCTGAGGGCACGTGGTCAGGGGAGGAGGAGCCAGTCTCCACCTGCCTCCTTGAGCCCCCACCTTCCAGATGATCTCCAAGCAGCTCTAGCACATGCATCCCCTTCAGGAGGATCTGGCTGAGGGTGTGCTGTTGGCTCTGGCCCTCAGCGCTGGCCTGCCGCCGCACACCTCCTTCAGGAAGCTCTGGCCTGCCTGCCTGCCCTGCCTCGTCCTGCACTCTCTGTCCACAGCTGCCAATCTCCTGAACCAGCGGGTCTGCACTTGGCTGCAGATCACGGCTGTCCTTGAAGCCTTCTGGTGTTTTCCTCACCAGGGCTTCTCCATCTTCCTGGGCTGCTCCACAGATGGGATTTTCCTGAGGCAGCTGCTGAGGGCTCTTCAACAGCCTTTCCCGAACTCCCTTCCGCAGTTGCGTGGTGTTTCCCACTGACCAATACCCGGCATCTTGATTCAGGGCAGCCAGAGCAAGAAGCTGGAACGGGAGAGGACTGGCCTTCGGCTCGGATGATGCGACAGCTCCACGGGCTTGTGCGTCCGGTTCGGTCTTCTCCATGCCTTTTCCAGAGACTTCCTCGTTCTGGGCACACTGCCACTTTCTTCTTCGGAAGCTGAGTGCACTCTTTCCCAGGAACACCACCACTGCAGTGCACACCAGGATCTCCCAGCGAAACCCAGAGACTCGTGGCACATGTGGCCAACGTTCGGATATCACCAACCCAGCAGCCCACAGCTGCTCCAGGACAGCCCACAGCGGCTCCAGAACTGTGTGGGGAGGCATTTGGATGGCCCCCCGCTGGCTCCAAAGAGCCTTGTGGCTTGGTCTCCGATCACCAGTGTCTTCTGGGCCACTAGGAAGTGCTTGGAACCCCTACGAGGGTTCCGTCTCCAACGCAAACCAGTGCCTGGCAACAGGAGCTGAAGGGAGGAGGGGTGGGGGAGGTGCACCTGAGTCTCCAAGGCACATCAGTGCCTGCAACCGGAGCTGACAGCAGGTGGGGTAGGGGAGGGGAATCGCTATATTGTACACCTGAAACAAAGACAACCCTATCGATCAATTTCTCGGAAGTGCAATTTCAACATTAAAAAAAATATATTTAAAAAGCAAACTAGGTATCCAAAGGAGAAATCTAACAAATATCCAAACACTGAGAAAGTATCCTTCTAGATGATCAAAGATCAAAGATCAAATCTCAATGCACTGAAGTGAAGGAAAATGAACATACAACATATGAAAATGTGTGGGACACAGCACAATCAATGGACAGCACCATGTAGAGCAATCACTGCCTATGTTAGAAAGGAGGAGGAGCATCTGGGAGGCTCAGTCAGTTAGTCCAACTCTTGATTTTGACTCGGGTCATGATGAAACTCGAGGTTGTGAGACTGAACCTGCATTGTGCTGGTGCTGGGCATGGAGGCTGTTTAATAATCTCTCTCTCTCTCTCTCTCTCTCTCTGTACCCCTTCCCTGTCTCTCTCTCTCTCTCTCTCTCTGTCTCAAAACAATAAGCTCTCCACGTCAGAACCTAGAAAAAGATGAGAAAATAAAACTAAAGAAGAAAACCAAAGGAATCCTTCCACCCAGTTTCAAGATCTACAGCTATAGTAATCAAAAATGTGTGGTGTTGGTGAAGGGATAGACAAATGGAACAGTATAAAGATAGATAAGTGGAACAGGATCAAACCCAGAAAGAGACCAACCACCAACATGTCAATGGGATTCTGACAAAGGGGAAAAGCAATTCAATGGAGGAGTGACAGCGTTTTGAAGAAATGGTGCTAGAGCAAGTGGACTTCCAGAGACAAAGAAGAAGAAGGAGAAGAAGAAGAGGGAGGGGCAGAGAGGAGGAGGAGGTGGAGGTGGAGGACGAGGAGGACGAGGACCACAATCGAAGGCTCATCCTCTGTACAAAACTGAACTCGTGGCGCCTGGGTGACTCAGTCGCTGGGGCAGCCAGCTCTTAATTTCGGCTCTTGTCATGCTCTCAGGGTCCCGGGACAAAATCAGGCTCCAAGCTCACTGGGGAGTCTGCTTAAGGACGCTCTTTTTGCTTCTCCCTCCACCCCACGCCCCACTCATGCGCATGCTCACTCTCTCAAAAAGAAAAATAAATTTGTTAAATTAACTCAAAATTAATCACCGCCTTCTACGTAAAATGATAAATCTTCTAGGGAAAAAAATGTCCAGAATGGACAGCTAGGTAAAGAATCCTCCGACTGGACATCAAATCATGTTCCGTTCAAGAAGAGTTGATTCATTAGACATGATCCAACAATCAGAATTGGAAGTGTGTCATGTGTGAAACACCTTGTGAAGAAGACCCAAAAGGGAAGCTACAAACTGGGAGAAAATAGGTGCAAACCACATACCTGATAAAGGACTCCTGTCGGAAGGAGAGAACCTCAAAAGTGGACCCCCAAAGAAGCAAGCCATCCAGTCTGAAAAGAACAAAAACAAAAAAAATGGGCAAAAGACCGAAACCCTTTACCAAAGAGTATACAGATGGAAATCCCATAAAAAGTTACCATCGGGGCAATTCAAATTCAAACTCCAATGAGCTCTCACTGCACACCTATCAGCATGATGCAAACCAAATGCACCCGAGAGGGAGAGAGAGACCCCACTCCCCAATGCAAGGCAGGATGTGGAACGACTGGATCGCTCCTGCATCGCTGTTGGGAATGGAAGATGATAGAGCTCCCTCTTGAAAACAGTTCACAGTTCCTTTTCTTTTTCAAGGCCTGGATTTAAATTCCAGGGAACAAGCAGTAGAATATGCTTTTCGGGTGCACAGTAGAGTGACCCAACCCTCCACACAGTTTCTCTGAAAACTAGACTTGCAACCACCCTAGGACCCCAGTCATTGCACTCTTGGCATTTCTCTGAGAGAAATCCAAACTTACGTTTGCTCAAAAACCTGTACAGGAACGGATCTGTGTCCTGATGGAAGCAGTGGGGCTGCCAAGGGGGTAGAAGTGACTGCAGTGGTTGGATATTGACACTGGACAGCCTTGTAAGAGATGTTCTCATCTTGCTTCTTTGAAGGCCCCTTCCCATTCATGGTGGTCCTGGGGACCAGGAGAAAAGGAATGTCAACGATTTCAAGAAGTTGAAAGGATTTCAAGAAGTTGAAACCAAGCATTAGAACACCATCTCTTCTACATGAATTCATTCTCATATTCACCCCCAGTCTCCCAAAGCAGACAGGAGGGGTCTGGTCCAACAGGGGTTGCGGGCAGTGGCCCTTCCACAGGCCATCTCCCCTCCAGTCTAGAAGTCCAACGACCAGGTCCCAGGCTTTCAACTCATCTCCTTCTCTCGGGGCCTTCTCTAGGGGCCCCAGGGAACTTCTGGGCTCTTTCTCTGCCTTCTAGGAGGCTCTGTGGGGCTGGGTCGAGTGCTCTCAGCCGACTTGGACCACACTGCCAGGTGTCTCCCCCTGCATTTGCCACCCTTCGACACAGGAGGATCAAGTGGGAGGATGTCCTCTCAGAGAGATCCATGGCGATCAGAATAGATGTCCTCTCTCTTCCATTGTTTACCCTCATCTCTCAGGCGTTTCTACCATCTCTTGATTTCCCTGGAATTTCAACCCCAGGAGAGGGGGGGTGGGTCAGAAGCCAAACATTTGGCTTCCCACTCCTGTCTTTCTTGAAGGTTTTCCCCGAACCAATGGGCCTAAAACAACATTCATAACCTGATATGGTTTCTGTGGGCCAGCCATCCAGGTGCAACTAGCCAGGTCCCTGTGGCTCAGGATCTCTCACAAGGCTGCAGTCCAGAGGGCCTCTGGATCTTCAGTCATCTGCGGGCTTGTTGGGGGTAAGTCTGCTTTTGAGCTCACTCAGCTGGCTGTGAGCAGCCAGAGGCCCTCCATTGCTGGAAGCAAGAAATAGTCACTCCTTGCCCCATGGGCCTCTCCAGCATAAAGCTCCCAAGGAGCAGCTGGCTTCCCTGGGAACAGATGCGGGAGGGAGGGACGGAGGGCGGGCAAGCCCAATAGGAGACCAGTCTCTTTGTAAACTCACCTCCGAAGTGACATCCTATCACTTTGGCCACATTCTGTCCATTACAAGGGAGTCAGTAGTTCTGACTCGAATCAAGAGGTGGAGTATGGAACACAAAACGATGTGTACCCAAGATGGGAATCGTTGGAGACCCTTAAAGGCTGCCCTCCCTACTTGGCTGGGACTTGACCTCAGCTAGCCACCACTATAATCTCTGCATCCTTATATTATTATATATTATGTTAGATTATATTATATGCACTATTATCTTTGCATAGAATCATCACATCCTAGGACGTGAACGAGGGGAACAATTTACCAAGCCCTTCTGGGATCCTTCAGCAGCTTGCCTAGAAGTTCCTTGCCCAAGGGTGCCTGTCAGTTCAGTGTCTGGCTCCTGATTTCGGTTCAGGGCTGATCACGTGATCTGGGAAATCCAGACCAGCGTCTGGTTCAGCACTTGAGTCCGAAGCCTGTCGAGGAATCTCTCTAACTCGGCCCCTCCCCCGCCTGCATGTGTGTGCGTTCCTTTGTGTGTGTGTGTGTGTATGTGTGCGCCGTCACCCTTTCTGTCTCAAGAAGAAGAAGAAAGAAGAAGAAGAAGAAGAAGAAGAAGAAGAAGAAGAAGAAGAAGAAGAAGAAGAAGAAGAAGAAGAAGAAGAAGAAGAAGAAGAAAAAGAAGAAGAACAGTAGTAGGCATAGTAGTAGAAGTTATTGGCACAGCAGGTGATCATTAGACAACCCTGGTTTGGAACGGGAGCTCTGAAATTCACTAGCTGTGTGATCTTGGGGCAAGTTGTTTCCCCTGTCTGAACCTCAGTCAGACATGACACACTGGGTTATTGGGACGATGAAGGGATCGATACAAGACACTTCAAACCGTCCCTTGCTTGGCATAGAATCCCTTAATCAAATCCATTCTCAGTAGCAGGAGTCTCAGCCATTGGATATTTTTATTTTTATTTGTGTTACGCTGAACACTGAAAAATATTCTCTCACACTCATACGGCTCCAGGGAATATGGAGCATCAGGCTAAAGGATGGGGTGGATCTCAAGTCAAAGGAGCCATGGGTATGGCTGAAAGGGTAAGCACAGGAGCTTTTGTGCTCTGGTTGTGAGTGTTGGTGGCTGCTGGGCAAGGGAATCAGACCTGCAGGGGACCCGAGAACTTGGAGTCTGGCCAGTGCACCCTTGCTCCCTTCTTGGGCTTCCTGGGTTTCAGGGGAGCCTTTGGCCCTTGAGGGTAATTGGAGGCTGTGCCCAGAACAGCAGGAGCAGGAGCAGGAGGCCCCCCGGAGACCGGCTGGACCTTGGGCCCAGAGATGGCCAGCTTCTGCCTGAGGCAATGGTTTTGGGCCTGGAGCCTTTGGAACTCCCTCTCTGCCCACAGGACAGCCTTCTGGCTCTCCTCACTCCTCTTCTCCACCAGGAGGCGCTCCCGCTCATGCAAGGAGGCGATTTGCTGCCATTCTCGGTGCAGGTCGGCGGCCATGTTCCTATAGAGGCCCAAGTGCCAGTGGGCAGCATCCGCCTTCCTGCGCACCTTGGCAAGCTCGTTCTTCACTTGCAGGCAGCGTGCCTTCTCCTCCATCATCTTCCTCTCCAGGTGTCTGAGGTGCTCATCGCACAGCTTCGGCTCTGCCTCAAGCTTCAGGCGCAACTTCGGAATCTCACCGTCCAGGAGGGTGTTCCGAAGGGGAACAGGTCCTTGCTCAGCTTGGTGGCTTGTTGGGTTTCTTGGGAGCTCTTCATTCCTCTGACGTGCCTTCTTCAGTGCCCTGGACGGCTTTAATTGGTTCACGGGGCTCCCGCCTGAGGGCACGTGGTCAGGGGAGGAGGAGCCAGTCTCCACCTGCCTCCTTGAGCCCCCACCTTCCAGATGATCTCCAAGCAGCTCTAGCACATGCATCCCCTTCAGGAGGATCTGGCTGAGGGTGTGCTGTTGGCTCTGGCCCTCAGCGCTGGCCTGCCGCCGCACACCTCCTTCAGGAAGCTCTGGCCTGCCTGCCTGCCCTGCCTCGTCCTGCACTCTCTGTCCACAGCTGCCAATCTCCTGAACCAGCGGGTCTGCACTTGGCTGCAGATCACGGCTGTCCTTGAAGCCTTCTGGTGTTTTCCTCACCAGGGCTTCTCCATCTTCCTGGGCTGCTCCACAGATGGGATTTTCCTGAGGCAGCTGCTGAGGGCTCTTCAACAGCCTTTCCCGAACTCCCTTCCGCAGTTGCGTGGTGTTTCCCACTGACCAATACCCGGCATCTTGATTCAGGGCAGCCAGAGCAAGAAGCTGGAACGGGAGAGGACTGGCCTTCGGCTCGGATGATGCGACAGCTCCACGGGCTTGTGCGTCCGGTTCGGTCTTCTCCATGCCTTTTCCAGAGACTTCCTCGTTCTGGGCACACTGCCACTTTCTTCTTCGGAAGCTGAGTGCACTCTTTCCCAGGAACACCACCACTGCAGTGCACACCAGGATCTCCCAGCGAAACCCAGAGACTCGTGGCACATGTGGCCAACGTTCGGATATCACCAACCCAGCAGCCCACAGCTGCTCCAGGACAGCCCACAGCGGCTCCAGAACTGTGTGGGGAGGCATTTGGATGGCCCCCCGCTGGCTCCAAAGAGCCTTGTGGCTTGGTCTCCGATCACCAGTGTCTTCTGGGCCACTAGGAAGTGCTTGGAACCCCTACGAGGGTTCCGTCTCCAACGCAAACCAGGGCCTGGCAACAGGAGCTGAAGGGAGGAGGGGTGGGGGAGGTGCACCTGAGTCTCCAAGGCACATCAGTGCCTGCAACCGGAGCTGACAGCAGGTGGGGTAGGGGAGGGGAATCGCTATATTGTACACCTGAAACAAAGACAACCCTATCGATCAATTTCTCGGAAGTGCAATTTCAACATTAAAAAAAATATATTTAAAAAGCAAACTAGGTATCCAAAGGAGAAATCTAACAAATATCCAAACACTGAGAAAGTATCCTTCTAGATGATCAAAGATCAAAGATCAAATCTCAATGCACTGAAGTGAAGGAAAATGAACATACAACATATGAAAATGTGTGGGACACAGCACAATCAATGGACAGCACCATGTAGAGCAATCACTGCCTATGTTAGAAAGGAGGAGGAGCATCTGGGAGGCTCAGTCAGTTAGTCCAACTCTTGATTTTGACTCGGGTCATGATGAAACTCGAGGTTGTGAGACTGAACCTGCATTGTGCTGGTGCTGGGCATGGAGGCTGTTTAATAATCTCTCTCTCTCTCTCTCTCTCTCTCTGTACCCCTTCCCTGTCTCTCTCTCTCTCTCTCTCTCTGTCTCAAAACAATAAGCTCTCCACGTCAGAACCTAGAAAAAGATGAGAAAATAAAACTAAAGAAGAAAACCAAAGGAATCCTTCCACCCAGTTTCAAGATCTACAGCTATAGTAATCAAAAATGTGTGGTGTTGGTGAAGGGATAGACAAATGGAACAGTATAAAGATAGATAAGTGGAACAGGATCAAACCCAGAAAGAGACCAACCACCAACATGTCAATGGGATTCTGACAAAGGGGAAAAGCAATTCAATGGAGGAGTGACAGCGTTTTGAAGAAATGGTGCTAGAGCAAGTGGACTTCCAGAGACAAAGAAGAAGAAGGAGAAGAAGAAGAGGGAGGGGCAGAGAGGAGGAGGAGGTGGAGGTGGAGGACGAGGAGGACGAGGACCACAATCGAAGGCTCATCCTCTGTACAAAACTGAACTCGTGGCGCCTGGGTGACTCAGTCGCTGGGGCAGCCAGCTCTTAATTTCGGCTCTTGTCATGCTCTCAGGGTCCCGGGACAAAATCAGGCTCCAAGCTCACTGGGGAGTCTGCTTAAGGACGCTCTTTTTGCTTCTCCCTCCACCCCACGCCCCACTCATGCGCATGCTCACTCTCTCAAAAAGAAAAATAAATTTGTTAAATTAACTCAAAATTAATCACCGCCTTCTACGTAAAATGATAAATCTTCTAGGGAAAAAAATGTCCAGAATGGACAGCTAGGTAAAGAATCCTCCGACTGGACATCAAATCATGTTCCGTTCAAGAAGAGTTGATTCATTAGACATGATCCAACAATCAGAATTGGAAGTGTGTCATGTGTGAAACACCTTGTGAAGAAGACCCAAAAGGGAAGCTACAAACTGGGAGAAAATAGGTGCAAACCACATACCTGATAAAGGACTCCTGTCGGAAGGAGAGAACCTCAAAAGTGGACCCCCAAAGAAGCAAGCCATCCAGTCTGAAAAGAACAAAAACAAAAAAAATGGGCAAAAGACCGAAACCCTTTACCAAAGAGTATACAGATGGAAATCCCATAAAAAGTTACCATCGGGGCAATTCAAATTCAAACTCCAATGAGCTCTCACTGCACACCTATCAGCATGATGCAAACCAAATGCACCCGAGAGGGAGAGAGAGACCCCACTCCCCAATGCAAGGCAGGATGTGGAACGACTGGATCGCTCCTGCATCGCTGTTGGGAATGGAAGATGATAGAGCTCCCTCTTGAAAACAGTTCACAGTTCCTTTTCTTTTTCAAGGCCTGGATTTAAATTCCAGGGAACAAGCAGTAGAATATGCTTTTCGGGTGCACAGTAGAGTGACCCAACCCTCCACACAGTTTCTCTGAAAACTAGACTTGCAACCACCCTAGGACCCCAGTCATTGCACTCTTGGCATTTCTCTGAGAGAAATCCAAACTTACGTTTGCTCAAAAACCTGTACAGGAACGGATCTGTGTCCTGATGGAAGCAGTGGGGCTGCCAAGGGGGTAGAAGTGACTGCAGTGGTTGGATATTGACACTGGACAGCCTTGTAAGAGATGTTCTCATCTTGCTTCTTTGAAGGCCCCTTCCCATTCATGGTGGTCCTGGGGACCAGGAGAAAAGGAATGTCAACGATTTCAAGAAGTTGAAAGGATTTCAAGAAGTTGAAACCAAGCATTAGAACACCATCTCTTCTACATGAATTCATTCTCATATTCACCCCCAGTCTCCCAAAGCAGACAGGAGGGGTCTGGTCCAACAGGGGTTGCGGGCAGTGGCCCTTCCACAGGCCATCTCCCCTCCAGTCTAGAAGTCCAACGACCAGGTCCCAGGCTTTCAACTCATCTCCTTCTCTCGGGGCCTTCTCTAGGGGCCCCAGGGAACTTCTGGGCTCTTTCTCTGCCTTCTAGGAGGCTCTGTGGGGCTGGGTCGAGTGCTCTCAGCCGACTTGGACCACACTGCCAGGTGTCTCCCCCTGCATTTGCCACCCTTCGACACAGGAGGATCAAGTGGGAGGATGTCCTCTCAGAGAGATCCATGGCGATCAGAATAGATGTCCTCTCTCTTCCATTGTTTACCCTCATCTCTCAGGCGTTTCTACCATCTCTTGATTTCCCTGGAATTTCAACCCCAGGAGAGGGGGGGTGGGTCAGAAGCCAAACATTTGGCTTCCCACTCCTGTCTTTCTTGAAGGTTTTCCCCGAACCAATGGGCCTAAAACAACATTCATAACCTGATATGGTTTCTGTGGGCCAGCCATCCAGGTGCAACTAGCCAGGTCCCTGTGGCTCAGGATCTCTCACAAGGCTGCAGTCCAGAGGGCCTCTGGATCTTCAGTCATCTGCGGGCTTGTTGGGGGTAAGTCTGCTTTTGAGCTCACTCAGCTGGCTGTGAGCAGCCAGAGGCCCTCCATTGCTGGAAGCAAGAAATAGTCACTCCTTGCCCCATGGGCCTCTCCAGCATAAAGCTCCCAAGGAGCAGCTGGCTTCCCTGGGAACAGATGCGGGAGGGAGGGACGGAGGGCGGGCAAGCCCAAGAGGAGACCAGTCTCTTTGTAAACTCACCTCCGAAGTGACATCCTATCACTTTGGCCACATTCTGTCCATTACAAGGGAGTCAGTAGTTCTGACTCGAATCAAGAGGTGGAGTATGGAACACAAAACGATGTGTACCCAAGATGGGAATCGTTGGAGACCCTTAAAGGCTGCCCTCCCTACTTGGCTGGGACTTGACCTCAGCTAGCCACCACTATAATCTCTGCATCCTTATATTATTATATATTATGTTAGATTATATTATATGCACTATTATCTTTGCATAGAATCATCACATCCTAGGACGTGAACGAGGGGAACAATTTACCAAGCCCTTCTGGGATCCTTCAGCAGCTTGCCTAGAAGTTCCTTGCCCAAGGGTGCCTGTCAGTTCAGTGTCTGGCTCCTGATTTCGGTTCAGGGCTGATCACGTGATCTGGGAAATCCAGACCAGCGTCTGGTTCAGCACTTGAGTCCGAAGCCTGTCGAGGAATCTCTCTAACTCGGCCCCTCCCCCGCCTGCATGTGTGTGCGTTCCTTTGTGTGTGTGTGTGTGTATGTGTGCGCCGTCACCCTTTCTGTCTCAGAAGAAGAAGAAGAAGAAGAAGAAGAAGAAGAAGAAGAAGAAGAAGAAGAAGAAGAAGAAGAAGAAGAAGAAGAACAAGAACAAGAACAAGAACAAGAACAAGAAGAGGAACAGTAGTAGGCATAGTAGTAGAAGTTATTGGCACAGCAGGTGATCATTAGACAACCCTGGTTTGGAACGGGAGCTCTGAAATTCACTAGCTGTGTGATCTTGGGGCAAGTTGTTTCCCCTGTCTGAACCTCAGTCAGACATGACACACTGGGTTATTGGGACGATGAAGGGATCGATACAAGACACTTCAAACCGTCCCTTGCTTGGCATAGAATCCCTTAATCAAATCCATTCTCAGTAGCAGGAGTCTCAGCCATTGGATATTTTTATTTTTATTTGTGTTACGCTGAACACTGAAAAATATTCTCTCACACTCATACGGCTCCAGGGAATATGGAGCATCAGGCTAAAGGATGGGGTGGATCTCAAGTCAAAGGAGCCATGGGTATGGCTGAAAGGGTAAGCACAGGAGCTTTTGTGCTCTGGTTGTGAGTGTTGGTGGCTGCTGGGCAAGGGAATCAGACCTGCAGGGGACCCGAGAACTTGGAGTCTGGCCAGTGCACCCTTGCTCCCTTCTTGGGCTTCCTGGGTTTCAGGGGAGCCTTTGGCCCTTGAGGGTAATTGGAGGCTGTGCCCAGAACAGCAGGAGCAGGAGCAGGAGGCCCCCCGGAGACCGGCTGGACCTTGGGCCCAGAGATGGCCAGCTTCTGCCTGAGGCAATGGTTTTGGGCCTGGAGCCTTTGGAACTCCCTCTCTGCCCACAGGACAGCCTTCTGGCTCTCCTCACTCCTCTTCTCCACCAGGAGGCGCTCCCGCTCATGCAAGGAGGCGATTTGCTGCCATTCTCGGTGCAGGTCGGCGGCCATGTTCCTATAGAGGCCCAAGTGCCAGTGGGCAGCATCCGCCTTCCTGCGCACCTTGGCAAGCTCGTTCTTCACTTGCAGGCAGCGTGCCTTCTCCTCCATCATCTTCCTCTCCAGGTGTCTGAGGTGCTCATCGCACAGCTTCGGCTCTGCCTCAAGCTTCAGGCGCAACTTCGGAATCTCACCGTCCAGGAGGGTGTTCCGAAGGGGAACAGGTCCTTGCTCAGCTTGGTGGCTTGTTGGGTTTCTTGGGAGCTCTTCATTCCTCTGACGTGCCTTCTTCAGTGCCCTGGACGGCTTTAATTGGTTCACGGGGCTCCCGCCTGAGGGCACGTGGTCAGGGGAGGAGGAGCCAGTCTCCACCTGCCTCCTTGAGCCCCCACCTTCCAGATGATCTCCAAGCAGCTCTAGCACATGCATCCCCTTCAGGAGGATCTGGCTGAGGGTGTGCTGTTGGCTCTGGCCCTCAGCGCTGGCCTGCCGCCGCACACCTCCTTCAGGAAGCTCTGGCCTGCCTGCCTGCCCTGCCTCGTCCTGCACTCTCTGTCCACAGCTGCCAATCTCCTGAACCAGCGGGTCTGCACTTGGCTGCAGATCACGGCTGTCCTTGAAGCCTTCTGGTGTTTTCCTCACCAGGGCTTCTCCATCTTCCTGGGCTGCTCCACAGATGGGATTTTCCTGAGGCAGCTGCTGAGGGCTCTTCAACAGCCTTTCCCGAACTCCCTTCCGCAGTTGCGTGGTGTTTCCCACTGACCAATACCCGGCATCTTGATTCAGGGCAGCCAGAGCAAGAAGCTGGAACGGGAGAGGACTGGCCTTCGGCTCGGATGATGCGACAGCTCCACGGGCTTGTGCGTCCGGTTCGGTCTTCTCCATGCCTTTTCCAGAGACTTCCTCGTTCTGGGCACACTGCCACTTTCTTCTTCGGAAGCTGAGTGCACTCTTTCCCAGGAACACCACCACTGCAGTGCACACCAGGATCTCCCAGCGAAACCCAGAGACTCGTGGCACATGTGGCCAACGTTCGGATATCACCAACCCAGCAGCCCACAGCTGCTCCAGGACAGCCCACAGCGGCTCCAGAACTGTGTGGGGAGGCATTTGGATGGCCCCCCGCTGGCTCCAAAGAGCCTTGTGGCTTGGTCTCCGATCACCAGTGTCTTCTGGGCCACTAGGAAGTGCTTGGAACCCCTACGAGGGTTCCATCTCCAACGCAAACCAGGGCCTGGCAACAGGAGCTGAAGGGAGGAGGGGTGGGGGAGGTGCACCTGAGTCTCCAAGGCACATCAGTGCCTGCAACCGGAGCTGACAGCAGGTGGGGTAGGGGAGGGGAATCGCTATATTGTACACCTGAAACAAAGACAACCCTATCGATCAATTTCTCGGAAGTGCAATTTCAACATTAAAAAAAATATATTTAAAAAGCAAACTAGGTATCCAAAGGAGAAATCTAACAAATATCCAAACACTGAGAAAGTATCCTTCTAGATGATCAAAGATCAAAGATCAAATCTCAATGCACTGAAGTGAAGGAAAATGAACATACAACATATGAAAATGTGTGGGACACAGCACAATCAATGGACAGCACCATGTAGAGCAATCACTGCCTATGTTAGAAAGGAGGAGGAGCATCTGGGAGGCTCAGTCAGTTAGTCCAACTCTTGATTTTGACTCGGGTCATGATGAAACTCGAGGTTGTGAGACTGAACCTGCATTGTGCTGGTGCTGGGCATGGAGGCTGTTTAATAATCTCTCTCTCTCTCTCTCTCTCTCTCTGTACCCCTTCCCTGTCTCTCTCTCTCTCTCTCTCTCTGTCTCAAAACAATAAGCTCTCCACGTCAGAACCTAGAAAAAGATGAGAAAATAAAACTAAAGAAGAAAACCAAAGGAATCCTTCCACCCAGTTTCAAGATCTACAGCTATAGTAATCAAAAATGTGTGGTGTTGGTGAAGGGATAGACAAATGGAACAGTATAAAGATAGATAAGTGGAACAGGATCAAACCCAGAAAGAGACCAACCACCAACATGTCAATGGGATTCTGACAAAGGGGAAAAGCAATTCAATGGAGGAGTGACAGCGTTTTGAAGAAATGGTGCTAGAGCAAGTGGACTTCCAGAGACAAAGAAGAAGAAGGAGAAGAAGAAGAGGGAGGGGCAGAGAGGAGGAGGAGGTGGAGGTGGAGGACGAGGAGGACGAGGACCACAATCGAAGGCTCATCCTCTGTACAAAACTGAACTCGTGGCGCCTGGGTGACTCAGTCGCTGGGGCAGCCAGCTCTTAATTTCGGCTCTTGTCATGCTCTCAGGGTCCCGGGACAAAATCAGGCTCCAAGCTCACTGGGGAGTCTGCTTAAGGACGCTCTTTTTGCTTCTCCCTCCACCCCACGCCCCACTCATGCGCATGCTCACTCTCTCAAAAAGAAAAATAAATTTGTTAAATTAACTCAAAATTAATCACCGCCTTCTACGTAAAATGATAAATCTTCTAGGGAAAAAAATGTCCAGAATGGACAGCTAGGTAAAGAATCCTCCGACTGGACATCAAATCATGTTCCGTTCAAGAAGAGTTGATTCATTAGACATGATCCAACAATCAGAATTGGAAGTGTGTCATGTGTGAAACACCTTGTGAAGAAGACCCAAAAGGGAAGCTACAAACTGGGAGAAAATAGGTGCAAACCACATACCTGATAAAGGACTCCTGTCGGAAGGAGAGAACCTCAAAAGTGGACCCCCAAAGAAGCAAGCCATCCAGTCTGAAAAGAACAAAAACAAAAAAAATGGGCAAAAGACCGAAACCCTTTACCAAAGAGTATACAGATGGAAATCCCATAAAAAGTTACCATCGGGGCAATTCAAATTCAAACTCCAATGAGCTCTCACTGCACACCTATCAGCATGATGCAAACCAAATGCACCCGAGAGGGAGAGAGAGACCCCACTCCCCAATGCAAGGCAGGATGTGGAACGACTGGATCGCTCCTGCATCGCTGTTGGGAATGGAAGATGATAGAGCTCCCTCTTGAAAACAGTTCACAGTTCCTTTTCTTTTTCAAGGCCTGGATTTAAATTCCAGGGAACAAGCAGTAGAATATGCTTTTCGGGTGCACAGTAGAGTGACCCAACCCTCCACACAGTTTCTCTGAAAACTAGACTTGCAACCACCCTAGGACCCCAGTCATTGCACTCTTGGCATTTCTCTGAGAGAAATCCAAACTTACGTTTGCTCAAAAACCTGTACAGGAACGGATCTGTGTCCTGATGGAAGCAGTGGGGCTGCCAAGGGGGTAGAAGTGACTGCAGTGGTTGGATATTGACACTGGACAGCCTTGTAAGAGATGTTCTCATCTTGCTTCTTTGAAGGCCCCTTCCCATTCATGGTGGTCCTGGGGACCAGGAGAAAAGGAATGTCAACGATTTCAAGAAGTTGAAAGGATTTCAAGAAGTTGAAACCAAGCATTAGAACACCATCTCTTCTACATGAATTCATTCTCATATTCACCCCCAGTCTCCCAAAGCAGACAGGAGGGGTCTGGTCCAACAGGGGTTGCGGGCAGTGGCCCTTCCACAGGCCATCTCCCCTCCAGTCTAGAAGTCCAACGACCAGGTCCCAGGCTTTCAACTCATCTCCTTCTCTCGGGGCCTTCTCTAGGGGCCCCAGGGAACTTCTGGGCTCTTTCTCTGCCTTCTAGGAGGCTCTGTGGGGCTGGGTCGAGTGCTCTCAGCCGACTTGGACCACACTGCCAGGTGTCTCCCCCTGCATTTGCCACCCTTCGACACAGGAGGATCAAGTGGGAGGATGTCCTCTCAGAGAGATCCATGGCGATCAGAATAGATGTCCTCTCTCTTCCATTGTTTACCCTCATCTCTCAGGCGTTTCTACCATCTCTTGATTTCCCTGGAATTTCAACCCCAGGAGAGGGGGGGTGGGTCAGAAGCCAAACATTTGGCTTCCCACTCCTGTCTTTCTTGAAGGTTTTCCCCGAACCAATGGGCCTAAAACAACATTCATAACCTGATATGGTTTCTGTGGGCCAGCCATCCAGGTGCAACTAGCCAGGTCCCTGTGGCTCAGGATCTCTCACAAGGCTGCAGTCCAGAGGGCCTCTGGATCTTCAGTCATCTGCGGGCTTGTTGGGGGTAAGTCTGCTTTTGAGCTCACTCAGCTGGCTGTGAGCAGCCAGAGGCCCTCCATTGCTGGAAGCAAGAAATAGTCACTCCTTGCCCCATGGGCCTCTCCAGCATAAAGCTCCCAAGGAGCAGCTGGCTTCCCTGGGAACAGATGCGGGAGGGAGGGACGGAGGGCGGGCAAGCCCAAGAGGAGACCAGTCTCTTTGTAAACTCACCTCCGAAGTGACATCCTATCACTTTGGCCACATTCTGTCCATTACAAGGGAGTCAGTAGTTCTGACTCGAATCAAGAGGTGGAGTATGGAACACAAAACGATGTGTACCCAAGATGGGAATCGTTGGAGACCCTTAAAGGCTGCCCTCCCTACTTGGCTGGGACTTGACCTCAGCTAGCCACCACTATAATCTCTGCATCCTTATATTATTATATATTATGTTAGATTATATTATATGCACTATTATCTTTGCATAGAATCATCACATCCTAGGACGTGAACGAGGGGAACAATTTACCAAGCCCTTCTGGGATCCTTCAGCAGCTTGCCTAGAAGTTCCTTGCCCAAGGGTGCCTGTCAGTTCAGTGTCTGGCTCCTGATTTCGGTTCAGGGCTGATCACGTGATCTGGGAAATCCAGACCAGCGTCTGGTTCAGCACTTGAGTCCGAAGCCTGTCGAGGAATCTCTCTAACTCGGCCCCTCCCCCGCCTGCATGTGTGTGCGTTCCTTTGTGTGTGTGTGTGTGTATGTGTGCGCCGTCACCCTTTCTGTCTCAGAAGAAGAAGAAGAAGAAGAAGAAGAAGAAGAAGAAGAAGAAGAAGAAGAAGAAGAAGAAGAAGAAGAAGAAGAACAAGAACAAGAACAAGAACAAGAACAAGAAGAGGAACAGTAGTAGGCATAGTAGTAGAAGTTATTGGCACAGCAGGTGATCATTAGACAACCCTGGTTTGGAACGGGAGCTCTGAAATTCACTAGCTGTGTGATCTTGGGGCAAGTTGTTTCCCCTGTCTGAACCTCAGTCAGACATGACACACTGGGTTATTGGGACGATGAAGGGATCGATACAAGACACTTCAAACCGTCCCTTGCTTGGCATAGAATCCCTTAATCAAATCCATTCTCAGTAGCAGGAGTCTCAGCCATTGGATATTTTTATTTTTATTTGTGTTACGCTGAACACTGAAAAATATTCTCTCACACTCATACGGCTCCAGGGAATATGGAGCATCAGGCTAAAGGATGGGGTGGATCTCAAGTCAAAGGAGCCATGGGTATGGCTGAAAGGGTAAGCACAGGAGCTTTTGTGCTCTGGTTGTGAGTGTTGGTGGCTGCTGGGCAAGGGAATCAGACCTGCAGGGGACCCGAGAACTTGGAGTCTGGCCAGTGCACCCTTGCTCCCTTCTTGGGCTTCCTGGGTTTCAGGGGAGCCTTTGGCCCTTGAGGGTAATTGGAGGCTGTGCCCAGAACAGCAGGAGCAGGAGCAGGAGGCCCCCCGGAGACCGGCTGGACCTTGGGCCCAGAGATGGCCAGCTTCTGCCTGAGGCAATGGTTTTGGGCCTGGAGCCTTTGGAACTCCCTCTCTGCCCACAGGACAGCCTTCTGGCTCTCCTCACTCCTCTTCTCCACCAGGAGGCGCTCCCGCTCATGCAAGGAGGCGATTTGCTGCCATTCTCGGTGCAGGTCGGCGGCCATGTTCCTATAGAGGCCCAAGTGCCAGTGGGCAGCATCCGCCTTCCTGCGCACCTTGGCAAGCTCGTTCTTCACTTGCAGGCAGCGTGCCTTCTCCTCCATCATCTTCCTCTCCAGGTGTCTGAGGTGCTCATCGCACAGCTTCGGCTCTGCCTCAAGCTTCAGGCGCAACTTCGGAATCTCACCGTCCAGGAGGGTGTTCCGAAGGGGAACAGGTCCTTGCTCAGCTTGGTGGCTTGTTGGGTTTCTTGGGAGCTCTTCATTCCTCTGACGTGCCTTCTTCAGTGCCCTGGACGGCTTGAATTGGTTCACGGGGCTCCCGCCTGAGGGCACGTGGTCAGGGGAGGAGGAGCCAGTCTCCACCTGCCTCCTTGAGCCCCCACCTTCCAGATGATCTCCAAGCAGCTCTAGCACATGCATCCCCTTCAGGAGGATCTGGCTGAGGGTGTGCTGTTGGCTCTGGCCCTCAGCGCTGGCCTGCCGCCGCACACCTCCTTCAGGAAGCTCTGGCCTGCCTGCCTGCCCTGCCTCGTCCTGCACTCTCTGTCCACAGCTGCCAATCTCCTGAACCAGCGGGTCTGCACTTGGCTGCAGATCACGGCTGTCCTTGAAGCCTTCTGGTGTTTTCCTCACCAGGGCTTCTCCATCTTCCTGGGCTGCTCCACAGATGGGATTTTCCTGAGGCAGCTGCTGAGGGCTCTTCAACAGCCTTTCCCGAACTCCCTTCCGCAGTTGCGTGGTGTTTCCCACTGACCAATACCCGGCATCTTGATTCAGGGCAGCCAGAGCAAGAAGCTGGAACGGGAGAGGACTGGCCTTCGGCTCGGATGATGCGACAGCTCCACGGGCTTGTGCGTCCGGTTCGGTCTTCTCCATGCCTTTTCCAGAGACTTCCTCGTTCTGGGCACACTGCCACTTTCTTCTTCGGAAGCTGAGTGCACTCTTTCCCAGGAACACCACCACTGCAGTGCACACCAGGATCTCCCAGCGAAACCCAGAGACTCGTGGCACATGTGGCCAACGTTCGGATATCACCAACCCAGCAGCCCACAGCTGCTCCAGGACAGCCCACAGCGGCTCCAGAACTGTGTGGGGAGGCATTTGGATGGCCCCCCGCTGGCTCCAAAGAGCCTTGTGGCTTGGTCTCCGATCACCAGTGTCTTCTGGGCCACTAGGAAGTGCTTGGAACCCCTACGAGGGTTCCGTCTCCAACGCAAACCAGGGCCTGGCAACAGGAGCTGAAGGGAGGAGGGGTGGGGGAGGTGCACCTGAGTCTCCAAGGCACATCAGTGCCTGCAACCGGAGCTGACAGCAGGTGGGGTAGGGGAGGGGAATCGCTATATTGTACACCTGAAACAAAGACAACCCTATCGATCAATTTCTCGGAAGTGCAATTTCAACATTAAAAAAAATATATTTAAAAAGCAAACTAGGTATCCAAAGGAGAAATCTAACAAATATCCAAACACTGAGAAAGTATCCTTCTAGATGATCAAAGATCAAAGATCAAATCTCAATGCACTGAAGTGAAGGAAAATGAACATACAACATATGAAAATGTGTGGGACACAGCACAATCAATGGACAGCACCATGTAGAGCAATCACTGCCTATGTTAGAAAGGAGGAGGAGCATCTGGGAGGCTCAGTCAGTTAGTCCAACTCTTGATTTTGACTCGGGTCATGATGAAACTCGAGGTTGTGAGACTGAACCTGCATTGTGCTGGTGCTGGGCATGGAGGCTGTTTAATAATCTCTCTCTCTCTCTCTCTCTCTCTCTGTACCCCTTCCCTGTCTCTCTCTCTCTCTCTCTCTCTGTCTCAAAACAATAAGCTCTCCACGTCAGAACCTAGAAAAAGATGAGAAAATAAAACTAAAGAAGAAAACCAAAGGAATCCTTCCACCCAGTTTCAAGATCTACAGCTATAGTAATCAAAAATGTGTGGTGTTGGTGAAGGGATAGACAAATGGAACAGTATAAAGATAGATAAGTGGAACAGGATCAAACCCAGAAAGAGACCAACCACCAACATGTCAATGGGATTCTGACAAAGGGGAAAAGCAATTCAATGGAGGAGTGACAGCGTTTTGAAGAAATGGTGCTAGAGCAAGTGGACTTCCAGAGACAAAGAAGAAGAAGGAGAAGAAGAAGAGGGAGGGGCAGAGAGGAGGAGGAGGTGGAGGTGGAGGACGAGGAGGACGAGGACCACAATCGAAGGCTCATCCTCTGTACAAAACTGAACTCGTGGCGCCTGGGTGACTCAGTCGCTGGGGCAGCCAGCTCTTAATTTCGGCTCTTGTCATGCTCTCAGGGTCCCGGGACAAAATCAGGCTCCAAGCTCACTGGGGAGTCTGCTTAAGGACGCTCTTTTTGCTTCTCCCTCCACCCCACGCCCCACTCATGCGCATGCTCACTCTCTCAAAAAGAAAAATAAATTTGTTAAATTAACTCAAAATTAATCACCGCCTTCTACGTAAAATGATAAATCTTCTAGGGAAAAAAATGTCCAGAATGGACAGCTAGGTAAAGAATCCTCCGACTGGACATCAAATCATGTTCCGTTCAAGAAGAGTTGATTCATTAGACATGATCCAACAATCAGAATTGGAAGTGTGTCATGTGTGAAACACCTTGTGAAGAAGACCCAAAAGGGAAGCTACAAACTGGGAGAAAATAGGTGCAAACCACATACCTGATAAAGGACTCCTGTCGGAAGGAGAGAACCTCAAAAGTGGACCCCCAAAGAAGCAAGCCATCCAGTCTGAAAAGAACAAAAACAAAAAAAATGGGCAAAAGACCGAAACCCTTTACCAAAGAGTATACAGATGGAAATCCCATAAAAAGTTACCATCGGGGCAATTCAAATTCAAACTCCAATGAGCTCTCACTGCACACCTATCAGCATGATGCAAACCAAATGCACCCGAGAGGGAGAGAGAGACCCCACTCCCCAATGCAAGGCAGGATGTGGAACGACTGGATCGCTCCTGCATCGCTGTTGGGAATGGAAGATGATAGAGCTCCCTCTTGAAAACAGTTCACAGTTCCTTTTCTTTTTCAAGGCCTGGATTTAAATTCCAGGGAACAAGCAGTAGAATATGCTTTTCGGGTGCACAGTAGAGTGACCCAACCCTCCACACAGTTTCTCTGAAAACTAGACTTGCAACCACCCTAGGACCCCAGTCATTGCACTCTTGGCATTTCTCTGAGAGAAATCCAAACTTACGTTTGCTCAAAAACCTGTACAGGAACGGATCTGTGTCCTGATGGAAGCAGTGGGGCTGCCAAGGGGGTAGAAGTGACTGCAGTGGTTGGATATTGACACTGGACAGCCTTGTAAGAGATGTTCTCATCTTGCTTCTTTGAAGGCCCCTTCCCATTCATGGTGGTCCTGGGGACCAGGAGAAAAGGAATGTCAACGATTTCAAGAAGTTGAAAGGATTTCAAGAAGTTGAAACCAAGCATTAGAACACCATCTCTTCTACATGAATTCATTCTCATATTCACCCCCAGTCTCCCAAAGCAGACAGGAGGGGTCTGGTCCAACAGGGGTTGCGGGCAGTGGCCCTTCCACAGGCCATCTCCCCTCCAGTCTAGAAGTCCAACGACCAGGTCCCAGGCTTTCAACTCATCTCCTTCTCTCGGGGCCTTCTCTAGGGGCCCCAGGGAACTTCTGGGCTCTTTCTCTGCCTTCTAGGAGGCTCTGTGGGGCTGGGTCGAGTGCTCTCAGCCGACTTGGACCACACTGCCAGGTGTCTCCCCCTGCATTTGCCACCCTTCGACACAGGAGGATCAAGTGGGAGGATGTCCTCTCAGAGAGATCCATGGCGATCAGAATAGATGTCCTCTCTCTTCCATTGTTTACCCTCATCTCTCAGGCGTTTCTACCATCTCTTGATTTCCCTGGAATTTCAACCCCAGGAGAGGGGGGGTGGGTCAGAAGCCAAACATTTGGCTTCCCACTCCTGTCTTTCTTGAAGGTTTTCCCCGAACCAATGGGCCTAAAACAACATTCATAACCTGATATGGTTTCTGTGGGCCAGCCATCCAGGTGCAACTAGCCAGGTCCCTGTGGCTCAGGATCTCTCACAAGGCTGCAGTCCAGAGGGCCTCTGGATCTTCAGTCATCTGCGGGCTTGTTGGGGGTAAGTCTGCTTTTGAGCTCACTCAGCTGGCTGTGAGCAGCCAGAGGCCCTCCATTGCTGGAAGCAAGAAATAGTCACTCCTTGCCCCATGGGCCTCTCCAGCATAAAGCTCCCAAGGAGCAGCTGGCTTCCCTGGGAACAGATGCGGGAGGGAGGGACGGAGGGCGGGCAAGCCCAAGAGGAGACCAGTCTCTTTGTAAACTCACCTCCGAAGTGACATCCTATCACTTTGGCCACATTCTGTCCATTACAAGGGAGTCAGTAGTTCTGACTCGAATCAAGAGGTGGAGTATGGAACACAAAACGATGTGTACCCAAGATGGGAATCGTTGGAGACCCTTAAAGGCTGCCCTCCCTACTTGGCTGGGACTTGACCTCAGCTAGCCACCACTATAATCTCTGCATCCTTATATTATTATATATTATGTTAGATTATATTATATGCACTATTATCTTTGCATAGAATCATCACATCCTAGGACGTGAACGAGGGGAACAATTTACCAAGCCCTTCTGGGATCCTTCAGCAGCTTGCCTAGAAGTTCCTTGCCCAAGGGTGCCTGTCAGTTCAGTGTCTGGCTCCTGATTTCGGTTCAGGGCTGATCACGTGATCTGGGAAATCCAGACCAGCGTCTGGTTCAGCACTTGAGTCCGAAGCCTGTCGAGGAATCTCTCTAACTCGGCCCCTCCCCCGCCTGCATGTGTGTGCGTTCCTTTGTGTGTGTGTGTGTGTATGTGTGCGCCGTCACCCTTTCTGTCTCGAAGAAGAAGAAGAAGAAGAAGAAGAAGAAGAAGAAGAAGAAGAAAGAAGAAGAAGAAGAAGAAGAAGAAGAAGAAGAAGAAGAAGAAGAAGAAGAAGAAGAAGAAGAAGAAGAAGAAGAAGAAGAACAGTAGTAGGCATAGTAGTAGAAGTTATTGGCACAGCAGGTGATCATTAGACAACCCTGGTTTGGAACGGGAGCTCTGAAATTCACTAGCTGTGTGATCTTGGGGCAAGTTGTTTCCCCTGTCTGAACCTCAGTCAGACATGACACACTGGGTTATTGGGACGATGAAGGGATCGATACAAGACACTTCAAACCGTCCCTTGCTTGGCATAGAATCCCTTAATCAAATCCATTCTCAGTAGCAGGAGTCTCAGCCATTGGATATTTTTATTTTTATTTGTGTTACGCTGAACACTGAAAAATATTCTCTCACACTCATACGGCTCCAGGGAATATGGAGCATCAGGCTAAAGGATGGGGTGGATCTCAAGTCAAAGGAGCCATGGGTATGGCTGAAAGGGTAAGCACAGGAGCTTTTGTGCTCTGGTTGTGAGTGTTGGTGGCTGCTGGGCAAGGGAATCAGACCTGCAGGGGACCCGAGAACTTGGAGTCTGGCCAGTGCACCCTTGCTCCCTTCTTGGGCTTCCTGGGTTTCAGGGGAGCCTTTGGCCCTTGAGGGTAATTGGAGGCTGTGCCCAGAACAGCAGGAGCAGGAGCAGGAGGCCCCCCGGAGACCGGCTGGACCTTGGGCCCAGAGATGGCCAGCTTCTGCCTGAGGCAATGGTTTTGGGCCTGGAGCCTTTGGAACTCCCTCTCTGCCCACAGGACAGCCTTCTGGCTCTCCTCACTCCTCTTCTCCACCAGGAGGCGCTCCCGCTCATGCAAGGAGGCGATTTGCTGCCATTCTCGGTGCAGGTCGGCGGCCATGTTCCTATAGAGGCCCAAGTGCCAGTGGGCAGCATCCGCCTTCCTGCGCACCTTGGCAAGCTCGTTCTTCACTTGCAGGCAGCGTGCCTTCTCCTCCATCATCTTCCTCTCCAGGTGTCTGAGGTGCTCATCGCACAGCTTCGGCTCTGCCTCAAGCTTCAGGCGCAACTTCGGAATCTCACCGTCCAGGAGGGTGTTCCGAAGGGGAACAGGTCCTTGCTCAGCTTGGTGGCTTGTTGGGTTTCTTGGGAGCTCTTCATTCCTCTGACGTGCCTTCTTCAGTGCCCTGGACGGCTTTAATTGGTTCACGGGGCTCCCGCCTGAGGGCACGTGGTCAGGGGAGGAGGAGCCAGTCTCCACCTGCCTCCTTGAGCCCCCACCTTCCAGATGATCTCCAAGCAGCTCTAGCACATGCATCCCCTTCAGGAGGATCTGGCTGAGGGTGTGCTGTTGGCTCTGGCCCTCAGCGCTGGCCTGCCGCCGCACACCTCCTTCAGGAAGCTCTGGCCTGCCTGCCTGCCCTGCCTCGTCCTGCACTCTCTGTCCACAGCTGCCAATCTCCTGAACCAGCGGGTCTGCACTTGGCTGCAGATCACGGCTGTCCTTGAAGCCTTCTGGTGTTTTCCTCACCAGGGCTTCTCCATCTTCCTGGGCTGCTCCACAGATGGGATTTTCCTGAGGCAGCTGCTGAGGGCTCTTCAACAGCCTTTCCCGAACTCCCTTCCGCAGTTGCGTGGTGTTTCCCACTGACCAATACCCGGCATCTTGATTCAGGGCAGCCAGAGCAAGAAGCTGGAACGGGAGAGGACTGGCCTTCGGCTCGGATGATGCGACAGCTCCACGGGCTTGTGCGTCCGGTTCGGTCTTCTCCATGCCTTTTCCAGAGACTTCCTCGTTCTGGGCACACTGCCACTTTCTTCTTCGGAAGCTGAGTGCACTCTTTCCCAGGAACACCACCACTGCAGTGCACACCAGGATCTCCCAGCGAAACCCAGAGACTCGTGGCACATGTGGCCAACGTTCGGATATCACCAACCCAGCAGCCCACAGCTGCTCCAGGACAGCCCACAGCGGCTCCAGAACTGTGTGGGGAGGCATTTGGATGGCCCCCCGCTGGCTCCAAAGAGCCTTGTGGCTTGGTCTCCGATCACCAGTGTCTTCTGGGCCACTAGGAAGTGCTTGGAACCCCTACGAGGGTTCCGTCTCCAACGCAAACCAGTGCCTGGCAACAGGAGCTGAAGGGAGGAGGGGTGGGGGAGGTGCACCTGAGTCTCCAAGGCACATCAGTGCCTGCAACCGGAGCTGACAGCAGGTGGGGTAGGGGAGGGGAATCGCTATATTGTACACCTGAAACAAAGACAACCCTATCGATCAATTTCTCGGAAGTGCAATTTCAACATTAAAAAAAATATATTTAAAAAGCAAACTAGGTATCCAAAGGAGAAATCTAACAAATATCCAAACACTGAGAAAGTATCCTTCTAGATGATCAAAGATCAAAGATCAAATCTCAATGCACTGAAGTGAAGGAAAATGAACATACAACATATGAAAATGTGTGGGACACAGCACAATCAATGGACAGCACCATGTAGAGCAATCACTGCCTATGTTAGAAAGGAGGAGGAGCATCTGGGAGGCTCAGTCAGTTAGTCCAACTCTTGATTTTGACTCGGGTCATGATGAAACTCGAGGTTGTGAGACTGAACCTGCATTGTGCTGGTGCTGGGCATGGAGGCTGTTTAATAATCTCTCTCTCTCTCTCTCTCTCTCTCTGTACCCCTTCCCTGTCTCTCTCTCTCTCTCTCTCTCTGTCTCAAAACAATAAGCTCTCCACGTCAGAACCTAGAAAAAGATGAGAAAATAAAACTAAAGAAGAAAACCAAAGGAATCCTTCCACCCAGTTTCAAGATCTACAGCTATAGTAATCAAAAAGGTGTGGTGTTGGTGAAGGGATAGACAAATGGAACAGTATAAAGATAGATAAGTGGAACAGGATCAAACCCAGAAAGAGACCAACCACCAACATGTCAATGGGATTCTGACAAAGGGGAAAAGCAATTCAATGGAGGAGTGACAGCGTTTTGAAGAAATGGTGCTAGAGCAAGTGGACTTCCAGAGACAAAGAAGAAGAAGGAGAAGAAGAAGAGGGAGGGGCAGAGAGGAGGAGGAGGTGGAGGTGGAGGACGAGGAGGACGAGGACCACAATCGAAGGCTCATCCTCTGTACAAAACTGAACTCGTGGCGCCTGGGTGACTCAGTCGCTGGGGCAGCCAGCTCTTAATTTCGGCTCTTGTCATGCTCTCAGGGTCCCGGGACAAAATCAGGCTCCAAGCTCACTGGGGAGTCTGCTTAAGGACGCTCTTTTTGCTTCTCCCTCCACCCCACGCCCCACTCATGCGCATGCTCACTCTCTCAAAAAGAAAAATAAATTTGTTAAATTAACTCAAAATTAATCACCGCCTTCTACGTAAAATGATAAATCTTCTAGGGAAAAAAATGTCCAGAATGGACAGCTAGGTAAAGAATCCTCCGACTGGACATCAAATCATGTTCCGTTCAAGAAGAGTTGATTCATTAGACATGATCCAACAATCAGAATTGGAAGTGTGTCATGTGTGAAACACCTTGTGAAGAAGACCCAAAAGGGAAGCTACAAACTGGGAGAAAATAGGTGCAAACCACATACCTGATAAAGGACTCCTGTCGGAAGGAGAGAACCTCAAAAGTGGACCCCCAAAGAAGCAAGCCATCCAGTCTGAAAAGAACAAAAACAAAAAAAATGGGCAAAAGACCGAAACCCTTTACCAAAGAGTATACAGATGGAAATCCCATAAAAAGTTACCATCGGGGCAATTCAAATTCAAACTCCAATGAGCTCTCACTGCACACCTATCAGCATGATGCAAACCAAATGCACCCGAGAGGGAGAGAGAGACCCCACTCCCCAATGCAAGGCAGGATGTGGAACGACTGGATCGCTCCTGCATCGCTGTTGGGAATGGAAGATGATAGAGCTCCCTCTTGAAAACAGTTCACAGTTCCTTTTCTTTTTCAAGGCCTGGATTTAAATTCCAGGGAACAAGCAGTAGAATATGCTTTTCGGGTGCACAGTAGAGTGACCCAACCCTCCACACAGTTTCTCTGAAAACTAGACTTGCAACCACCCTAGGACCCCAGTCATTGCACTCTTGGCATTTCTCTGAGAGAAATCCAAACTTACGTTTGCTCAAAAACCTGTACAGGAACGGATCTGTGTCCTGATGGAAGCAGTGGGGCTGCCAAGGGGGTAGAAGTGACTGCAGTGGTTGGATATTGACACTGGACAGCCTTGTAAGAGATGTTCTCATCTTGCTTCTTTGAAGGCCCCTTCCCATTCATGGTGGTCCTGGGGACCAGGAGAAAAGGAATGTCAACGATTTCAAGAAGTTGAAAGGATTTCAAGAAGTTGAAACCAAGCATTAGAACACCATCTCTTCTACATGAATTCATTCTCATATTCACCCCCAGTCTCCCAAAGCAGACAGGAGGGGTCTGGTCCAACAGGGGTTGCGGGCAGTGGCCCTTCCACAGGCCATCTCCCCTCCAGTCTAGAAGTCCAACGACCAGGTCCCAGGCTTTCAACTCATCTCCTTCTCTCGGGGCCTTCTCTAGGGGCCCCAGGGAACTTCTGGGCTCTTTCTCTGCCTTCTAGGAGGCTCTGTGGGGCTGGGTCGAGTGCTCTCAGCCGACTTGGACCACACTGCCAGGTGTCTCCCCCTGCATTTGCCACCCTTCGACACAGGAGGATCAAGTGGGAGGATGTCCTCTCAGAGAGATCCATGGCGATCAGAATAGATGTCCTCTCTCTTCCATTGTTTACCCTCATCTCTCAGGCGTTTCTACCATCTCTTGATTTCCCTGGAATTTCAACCCCAGGAGAGGGGGGGTGGGTCAGAAGCCAAACATTTGGCTTCCCACTCCTGTCTTTCTTGAAGGTTTTCCCCGAACCAATGGGCCTAAAACAACATTCATAACCTGATATGGTTTCTGTGGGCCAGCCATCCAGGTGCAACTAGCCAGGTCCCTGTGGCTCAGGATCTCTCACAAGGCTGCAGTCCAGAGGGCCTCTGGATCTTCAGTCATCTGCGGGCTTGTTGGGGGTAAGTCTGCTTTTGAGCTCACTCAGCTGGCTGTGAGCAGCCAGAGGCCCTCCATTGCTGGAAGCAAGAAATAGTCACTCCTTGCCCCATGGGCCTCTCCAGCATAAAGCTCCCAAGGAGCAGCTGGCTTCCCTGGGAACAGATGCGGGAGGGAGGGACGGAGGGCGGGCAAGCCCAAGAGGAGACCAGTCTCTTTGTAAACTCACCTCCGAAGTGACATCCTATCACTTTGGCCACATTCTGTCCATTACAAGGGAGTCAGTAGTTCTGACTCGAATCAAGAGGTGGAGTATGGAACACAAAACGATGTGTACCCAAGATGGGAATCGTTGGAGACCCTTAAAGGCTGCCCTCCCTACTTGGCTGGGACTTGACCTCAGCTAGCCACCACTATAATCTCTGCATCCTTATATTATTATATATTATGTTAGATTATATTATATGCACTATTATCTTTGCATAGAATCATCACATCCTAGGACGTGAACGAGGGGAACAATTTACCATGCCCTTCTGGGATCCTTCAGCAGCTTGCCTAGAAGTTCCTTGCCCAAGGGTGCCTGTCAGTTCAGTGTCTGGCTCCTGATTTCGGTTCAGGGCTGATCACGTGATCTGGGAAATCCAGACCAGCGTCTGGTTCAGCACTTGAGTCCGAAGCCTGTCGAGGAATCTCTCTAACTCGGCCCCTCCCCCGCCTGCATGTGTGTGCGTTCCTTTGTGTGTGTGTGTGTGTATGTGTGCGCCGTCACCCTTTCTGTCTCGAAGAAGAAGAAGAAGAAGAAGAAGAAGAAGAAGAAGAAGAAGAAGAAGAAGAAGAAGAAGAAGAAGAGAAAGAAGAAGAAGAAAAGAAGAAGAAGAAGAAGAAGAAGAAGAAGAAGAAGAAGAAGAAGAAGAAGAAGAAGAAGAAGAAGAAGAAGAGAAGAAGAAACAGTAGTAGGCATAGTAGTAGAAGTTATTGGCACAGCAGGTGATCATTAGACAACCCTGGTTTGGAACGGGAGCTCTGAAATTCACTAGCTGTGTGATCTTGGGGCAAGTTGTTTCCCCTGTCTGAACCTCAGTCAGACATGACACACTGGGTTATTGGGGACGATGAAGGGATCGATACAAGACACTTCAAACCGTCACCTTGCTTGGCATAGAATCCCTTAATCAAATCCATTCTCAGTAGCAGGAGTCTCAGCCATTGGATATTTTTATTTTTATTTGTGTTACGCTGAACACTGAAAAATATTCTCTCACACTCATACGGCTCCAGGGAATATGGAGCATCAGGCTAAAGGATGGGGTGGGATCTCAAGTCAAAGGAGCCATGGGTATGGCTGAAAGGGTAAGCACAGGAGCTTTTGTGCTCCTGGTTGTGAGTGTTGGTGGCTGCTGGGCAAGGGAATCAGACCTGCAGGGGACCCGAGAACTTGGAGTCTGGCCAGTGCACCCTTGCTCCCTTCTTGGGCTTCCTGGGTTTTCAGGGGAGCCTTTGGCCCTTGAGGGTAATTGGAGGCTGTGCCCAGAACAGCAGGAGCAGGAGCAGGAGGCCCCCCGGAGGGACCGGCTGGACCTTGGGCCCAGAGATGGCCAGCTTCTGCCTGAGGCAATGGTTTTGGGCCTGGAGCCTTTGGAACTCCCTCTCTGCCCACAGGACAGCCTTCTGGCTCTCCTCACTCCTCTT